>NC_052018.1:100490348-100546069 GCF_015832195.1 Motacilla alba alba
GATATCTAGCTGGAGTAACTCCAAAGTAGATTTGCTGCTCATTTTCAAGACACACCACGGACCCAAGATGCCAGCTGTGCTGCCTGAGGCAGGAGGCAGTTTGTGCCCCTTGTGCAAAGACAAACCCCTGCAGGAAAAAGCTGCCACAGGGCAGGCTTACCTGAGGAGTTGCGTGGGAAGCTGTCATCCCCACGGAGGGTGGGCGTACTGGGCAGCAGTGGCACGTTGTCCTGCTTTCTGACGACTGTTTTCTTCATGGCACTACCAGGGTGTTTTCTCTGCACACTAGGAGCTGTGCCAGCGACAGGCGGGAGGCTAAAGGCTACAGGGACCAAAGAGAAGCTTGTCAGTGGAGGGTGCTGGACAGGGTGACAATGGAAAGGGCCAGAAAGGTTGCTGGAGCTGAGTAACATCTCTTTGTTATCTCAAAGATCTTCAAGTATAACAATGGCACACTAACATGGGATAGTGATCACAGAATCCCAGAATCCTAGAAGAGTAGGGGTTGGAAGGCGCCTCTAACCACCATCTAGTCCAACCCCTGTGCGCAGGGACATCCTCATCTAGATCAGGTTCCTCAGAACCCCATGTAAGCTGGCCTTGAACACCTTCAAGGATAGCCCAACAGCAGCTTCTCTGGGCAAATCTGGGCAGCTTTTCATCCCCTTCCTTTAAAAACAAATTCTCCCTAATATCTAATCTAAATCTACCCTCTTCTAGCTTAAAAGCAAACTGCAGTGATGTTTTTCCTAAGAAACAAGAAAAACCCAGTACTGCTTTGCTTTTGTTCTCCTGTTCCACAGGCTGGCAGGGAAAGTTACCAGAAGAAAGTGCAGATAACCTTGCGTGATGCCCTCAGGCTGAGCGCTGCCCCCTGAGGGCCCTGCTGCCGCCCTCGGGCAGCGCTCACAGCCCTGCAGCCAGAGCCCCTCAGCCGGGATGCAGTCGGGAACGCTGCTTGCTCCTGGGGCTACAGCAGAAGCACTGGCTGGGGCTTCAGCACAGCTCTACAGCGCCAGCTCCTCAGCAGGGAGCAGCAGGAGAAGGATCTCTGGAATCTTCATCAGAAGAATTTGAATTTTGTTTCTTCCAGGTTGCACCCCGGTTGAAAAGCATTCTTTTGGCTTCACCTTCCCTGGAGGCTGCTCTCCAGGAGAGAGTCTGAAGCCCCAGTGTACTTTGCAAGACAGAGTTTTCTACTCTGGAAGACTTTCGAGGTAAAGTTGGGAAGCTGATATTCTCTTACTGACTGAGTGAGGCCATTGGCAAGACACTTCATGCCTCTGTATTTTTCTTTGGGAAACAGAATTAAATCCTAGCGCAAGCTTCCACTCAGATGCAAGCGGAACAGCCCCCCAGTCTGATTGCAACATTGTGCAAAGGGCAAGCAAGTGTCAAGAAGGACCACCACAAGTGTAGCCACCACTTACTTGCTTCAGCTGCATCCCCAGGCTCAACTGTCTGTGGGAGAAGCTTCAAGGATGTTTCCTTTTGTCTCCTCTTCAGCTCTTTTACCAAAAGCTCCATTTCCTTCCACGCTGAGCTCTTTGGAGCCAACTTGCACAATGTAGCACGCTCCTAGGTGCAATGGAAATACAGCACAGACTGTAAGCAGAGACACACAAACCACACACAGCATCCCACCAGGAGCACAGAGTCCAGAGAGTTCCACAGGCTTCCATGCAGCTCCATAGACATTCCAATAGTTTCAGAGGAATGTCTCCCATCCTCACCTTGGCAATTACACACAGTGGGGTGGAACACTTCACTGCCACAACCTTCCACTACTGCAACCACAGCCTATGTCAGGAAGCCCTGCTTGAAGCATGAAACTCATAGGAGTGCTCCAAGACAGATGAAGAGCTCACATGACAGTGAGCAGGCAGTTCAGTTCCTACAGGCCATGGCAGGAGAATGAAAATCATGTGCAACAGCCAGCAAGGAGGGCTAATGAGCTGTTGCTTAACACTGATGGCCAGGAATTGCAGCTGTTTGTCACTTCCTGCCTTCTGAAGGACTCAGCTCTGAAGGACTTGGTCTCTGAGACCAGCAGAGCAAAAGGAGGAGTCCCGTGAAAACAACTTGCAAAAGCATTGATATTCATGAGCAGAAAACTTGAGAATGAGAGGCCTGTGAGATACAGCCACAAGGGTAACCAGGAACAATCAAAGTCTCCCATTTTATTTGGCAGCCTTGCTTACACTCAACATTAGAATCTTTGCTTCTCTGCTGCCAAGGATGCACTTTGCCCACCTTCACTGATGTGAAGCTTGCTCTGCCATTCAGAACTTCTCTAAAACAGCCTTTGCACTTCTAGAATGCTTCTGGCATCACCTTAGCAACATCTCCAAGCCAGTGACCTTGGCACCACTGGAAATGGCCAAGCAATTGCCCTGTAGCTGTCAAATATATTCCCAAGAGAACCCCAATTCCCCAAGGAATGGAAGATTATGATTTTCAGGGACATTTTGGGCCCAGCACTAAACAGCCACTGGAAAGGTAGTCTGCTCATCCCTGTCCTTAGCCCTTACCTTTGCAGAGCTGGGCCCTCAGCTCTTTGTCCCTCGTAAGACCAGCACTGCTGGATGGTCTGTCTCCTTGGCCTGGCTCAGTGGGAGGCCTGGGAATGGAAGCAAAGGTTCCTATAAATCTCTGGCAGACTTCAAGCCCCCAAAAATGCCATGCTGCGCAACAGGCAAGACAGGTTCCAGATTGCAGAGCTCTCCTAAGACACAGAGATTGGGATTGAGAGCAGCAAGGTGCAATGCCTAGACCCTCTCTCAAGGGATGGGCTACTGGCAGCAGACATGACATTACTCTGTTGGCCAGCAGACTGAAACCTGCTGCATGACAAAGGCCTCAGCCCCTGCATGCTGGAGACAGCCTCTGTGTCTGATAGAGAAGGACAGAGATGGAGATTGCTCTTGACAGTGATTCTTCTCTGCCCTTATTCATGCTGATTTTAGTGAACGTCTTCGTTCCGGTTCCTAAAAGAAGTCCTGGGTTCTAATACCTGGATGCATTTAGAGCAGCATTTTCTTCTCGGTTGGAATATTTTAGAGGACATTCAAAAAAAAGCCTCGGGTTGCCGGAGTGATACCCAAATATGAATTGTCCTCTTGACACTAGAGAATTCATTTTCCCCAAGGATTTTCCTTCTAAACTGCATGAGACTGGGCAACTTTCGGGCCAGCCTGACTAGTGGTTGATTTTCTTAATGCAACTAGGACAATGGAGCTCATTCTGGAATAGTCTCCAACAGAGCTGTTCAAATTCTGAGAACTAATCATTCAGAAGAACAGCTTCACAGAGGATTCAATCATGTGGCAACAAAGTAGAAAAAAACAACTTCGTAAATCCGGATTTTTTTGCCCCATGCAGAATGGCCAATTTAGTAATAGAGAAGTGTAAGATATGGGCTTTGAGGAAGAAGAGCAATTCTGGATGGAAGGCAAGGCCTTGGAAGGTAGTAGCCTCTGGGAAGACGGCAGGGAAATACAGATCCCAGGGTAACCTCCCTGGGACCATAGCAGACAGTCAGGCCTGCAAAATGGACACACAAAATGTAACAGAGGCTGCAACGCAAACCTAAAGCATCTGAAGCTCCATATTTCATGGGATACATTTCCTGGAAACTTTTAAATAGCTGCACTGGGAAACATGCTCCTCCTGGCAGACACTTGAGGCAGGCCAGGAGAAAACCCTGAGCCACTTCCCCAGAGCTCCCACAGGAACAGCCTGGCCTCTGGGCTGCCCTGGGACAGCAGGGAGCCCAGAGCCCTGTGCTCTCCAGGAATGCCTCAGCTGCACATGCACCCTCCTGCTCCTCTCCCTGCCCCACAGCTGAGCAGCCCTACAGCTGCACGGGGCACTGGCAGCAGCACAGCTCCTTGCAGGGGACACATGCAGGGCACAACTCTTCCCTGCCAATGTGCACAGCCTCTCTGGGCAGCCACAAGACCCTTCCTCCCAACAGAGAGTGGCCCAGCCCCCACCTTACCTTTTTGTGAGGCTGAGCCATGCTCCTGGGGCTCCTGGGCCAAGGCCCCCTGAGCCGGCTGGGAGCTGAGACCTCCATTCCCAAGGCCGGCACCCGGCACTTGAATCTCCAAGCCGAAGGGGTCCGTGAGTTCCCTTGGGAACAGAGGCATCCCAGGTCCTGTCTTACACTGAGAGCTCTTTTCCTTCTTTCTCTGGGTTTCTGTTGTAGATTCAGAAGAAGCTGTCGACCAGGTCCAAGAGAAGAAGTGAGTTAATTGAATGCACGCCTTTAGAGTCAGCCCTTCTAATGGGTGAGGAATTCAAAGTGTGTTTTAGTTACTGGAAAGATTGCTTGGTTGTTTATTTTTCATGAAACTAGCATCAGTTTAATTTCTCTGAACAATATGGAGCTGGCAAGCCAAGAGAGAAGAGCTCTAGTACTTCATGTGGTGCCCGTTGCCTCCCCACTACTACAGGATCTTTTCCTTCCAAACAGTTGGGAATTACAGTGCTCTCTAGAGTCTGACTCTGGTAAGGAAGTAATTGTTTTCAAAAGTAGTTTTCAAAGCCTTCCTTTTCGTATTTCCCTCTCAATTCTAGGTCGGGTTTTGCAGTTTGGGGGATTCTTTATATTACTCTTTCCAACAAAGGAACTTCTGGGACACAAACTATGGCACCACATGTTAGACACAAAAGCAGCTTTGCTTTCCCCGTTAGATGTGCCCAATATTCAGTGAGCCTGTGTTTGTAGGGCACAAAGTGCTCATCCAAATGTTCCACTTTTGCTCTACTTACTTGTTCCAGGGCTTTATTCTCTGCTTTCCTTTCAGCAGAGACACCCAAACCCAAACAAACAAGACCTATCTCAAAACAATGCTGACCTTGCTAATACTGACAGTTCCAAATGTCCTTAATGGCAATAGCTGATGGCCGGTCATTCTGAAATACTCCCCAACAGAGCTGTTTGAACTAAGAGAACTAATTCCCAACACGGCTTCACAGGGGATAAAATCATGTGGCAGCCAAGCACTATGAGAGAAATGCCTGTCTCAAAACTGGGTTCTTTCACCCTGCAGAATGCTCAGGTCAGAAATAAAAGTTAGACAGGAAAGGACGAATGACATAAGTCATTCACCTTACTTACTGAGTAAGACTTCTCCCTAACTGCATTAAGCATTCCAGCAGCATATCAGCAAATAAGGAGTCATTCCAAGGGAGCCAAACCCAGGATTTGGCAGAAATAACCTTGAGCAAATGGACCAGGCGATCTGCCCCCTTTTTCTGAATCAGCAGAATTGTTTTTAAGTCTCATCTTTCCTATCATTACACTAAGAGTCCACTGAGGCCATCAATGAATTGAAATGAATTTAGAGAAATTTTCAAAAAATGCGTTTTAACCAAACTTCCCAATTGTCACCTCTGAGTCAAGACTAGGAAGGACATTTTCAGTCAGAAATGCCCTCTACCTACCTGCTTGTTCAGAGGTCTTCTCTTGGCTTGTGCTGCTGGATCCTTGCCTGGAGAAAACAGAGGAGAAAAAAACATATGAGGAGGTAGAAAGAGAAGGGAGGAAATGGCCGTACCATGAAAGGAGGAAAACCTTCCTAGCATGGTCACTCTGATGAAGGCGGAAATGCAACATATAAACCCAAGAGGATGCAAAGCTGATTAATTGTTCTTCAGCTTTCAGTTGCTGGAGTCACACAGAGCTGGCCAAGCTCTGGCTGAAATAATAGCCAAGTCCAGATGGGAACCCATCCTGAGGTGCTTTGAAGCCCTGCCTCCTCTTCCCCACCACCACCTCTGCTCTTGGGGCATTGCTCTTGGGTTTGACATTGTGCTGGATCATCATCGATGGGCCACATGCTGAATACACAGAGGTTTTGCCGAAATACATGGGACATCTGACTGCAAAATCACCACAGGAGATGGGAAGAGTGAGGTGAACAGCACACACTGGAGCAGCAGACCCCTTGGCTTACCTCATCTCCCGGGACTCCTGGAAATCCAGCTGGGGAGAGCTGCACAGAGACCCTGCAGCACTGTCAACAGGGAGACTTCCTGCCTTGCGTATTGGGGGGATCAAAGGCAGTCCCAGTGACACCTTCTTCATTTCCCCACCACTGGAATACAGCAAGGAAGCCTGGAAAGAATAGAACACAGCCCTCAGATCAATCATGCACCCTTGCCCATTTGATGACTCAAGACATTTACATATGCCCTCAACTGGGACCTGGCAGGAACAAACAGGTCAAACTGATGGAGCAGATTGGCAAAGGTTGGGGAATAGAAAGGGAACTGGTGAGGGAGAGACCATGGCACCCAATTCACACCTCTCCCCTCCTGCTCACTCCTTTTCAAGTGGGGCTGCATTCCCAGCTGGCATCCACATTTGACATGAAGATGTTCTGGGGCACCACTGCCTCCACTGACCTTCTGGATGGCATGGCAGTGGCTTGAGATCACTGTTCTCTCCCTGACCCTAAGGTGCCTCACAGCCAGGGCTCATCTCCAGCCATGTCCCCACAAAGCCACTCTGCAGGATGTCAACCCCTGCTTTTCTCAAGCCCCTCCCTTCTGCTGCTGCTGCCCTTCCCTCCTACAGTTCCCCAGCAGCCTTGGAGCCCAGATGCTGCTGAGCTCTCGGGATGCTCGCGGCTCTCCAGCTCCCACACATCCATCACCTCATGCTCACTGGCATTGAGGAAGTTCAGCACAGCTCCCTGCCCTGCTGCTCTCTGCAAGCTCTCTGCCTGCCCCACTTGCTCCAGGGTCCCCATGCCATGGCCACGAATGGGGCTGAAGGCAGCAGGGGCAGATGCACACCCATGCTTAGTATCCCATCATTTCTGGCCCAGCTAAAGAGCCAAACCAGGACCCGTTCAAACTTCACTAAAAGGGTCAGTTCCTGTCACGGATACATTGGGCCCTTTCTCTGTGAGGCTGAAATCAAGCAGCCTAGCCTGTGATTGGACTTTCTGTCCACCAAAGCTGTTGTTCATCTGCCTTCTCCTGCACCCCACGGCAAACCCAAAACAAGTGCAGGTCCTGGCCCTGCTGCAAAGGCAATCGTGTGCCGGGGCTCTGGGCTGCTCTCCCCATGGCCACCTCCCAGCCCTTCCCTCTGGACAAAGCCATGCCAGAGCACACAACTCTCCAAAAGATGATGCAGTCTGGAAATAGCTTCAGAGACAACTGTGCAGGGGCCATGGCTGTACAACTCAAAAGCTGAGACAACCTGGCTTGCAGGTTCCAGCAAACACCTTTTTCCATCCAAAGCAGACACAGCTGTCAGAAAACACCACCAAGACACAGAGATGCTTCACAAATACATACAGGTTACTAAATGGAGAAGGATTGCTTCTCCAGACAGGACAACTTCAGCTGCTCTGACTGCTTGCTGCTGTTTTCTCAGCAATAAGACAGACAGGGAACCACAACAGAGCCCAGAAACCACTCCAAGACCTCTCCTGCTATTGATACATGCTGAGGACATGAAGTCTGCACTACACACCCATTGCAAAGACATCCATTGCAAAGAGGCGCAGTGTCCAGCTGAGCTCTTCCTTGCCTCAGCTGCTTCCCTGGGCTCACAGCACAGGAAAAGGTCTCCAAGCTCTGCCTACAGCCCATCAATGGAAAATCTACCACACAGGACTTAGCTTGATCTCCTTACCTTATGTCCTTTTCCCTCTGGACTCTGCTCCTGGCTGCTTCTTCTGACATCATTGTAGCCAGTGCTAGTTTGCCCTTTGTCTTTCTCTCCATCATCCATCTTGCTTGGCTTGATAGAGGAAGAGCTCTCTCGGATGGGAGGCAAGGGCTTGGTGGGAAGGAGTGAAGAGGGACGTCTAGGAGGAAGATTCTTGTAAATACTGTAGCCAGTCAGATCTGCAAAGTGAAGACACAAATGTAACAGAGTCCACAAAGGAAATCAAAAGCCTCTAAAGTCATCATTACAGGATCACCAACTCACACCCTGCCTAGGCTGCAGCCATTTGCAAGTCTCCTGCTCCTTCATTGGAAAAGTCAAAAGGCCTTTCTATCACGGGAGGTTTCCCTATTTCTGCCAGTGCAAAACCAGGCAATGTCCATCAATCTCCTTCACATATCAAAGGGTTCAGCTCAGAAACTACCCCAAAGAAAGGGCTTCTTCTTCAAATGCAGGAGGAAGGAGTGGGAACATTTCTCATTTCATGCTAAATGCCTTCCTTTTCTCTACTCATTTGGACACTAGAAAGGCTGCAGGGAGATAAGAGGCATGGGCAGGATGGAGAGGAATGTTTCCTTTTCCTGCACAGCATTTTCTAGGGCCCCAAGGTCCAGCTCCTGCCACTCAACACTTCACACTGGAGGAATTTTCACTGCACCACTGGAGAACACTCCCAGGGACTGGGCTCTGGGACAGTCCACTGAGCCTGTCAATAAATTGAAATGAATTTAAAGAAATTTTCAAACGATTGCATTTCAAACAAGCTTTCCAATTGTCACCTCAGAGTCAAGACTAGGAAGGTCATTTTGGGACAGACATGCCCTCTACCTACCTTCATGTTCCAACGTCTTCTCTTGGCTTGTGCTGCTGGATCTTGGCCTGGAGAAAATGCAGGACAAAAGAACATATGAGGAGGTAGAAGGAGAAGGGAGGGAATGACTGTACCATGAAAGGAGGAAAACCTTCCTAGCATGGTCACTCTGATGAAGGCGGAAATGCAACATATAAACCCAAGAGGATGCAAAGCTGATTAATTGTTCTTCAGCTTTCAGTTGCTGGAGTCACACAGAGCTGGCCAAGCTCTGGCTGAAATAATAGCCAAGTCCAGATGGGAACCCATCCTGAGGTGCTTTGAAGCCCTGCCTCCTCTTCCCCACCACCACCTCTGCTCTTGGGGCATTGCTCTTGGGTTTGACATTGTGCTGGATCATCATTGATGGGCCACATGCTGAATACACAGAGGTTTTGCCGAAATACATGGGACAGCTGACTGTGCAAAAGCACCACAGGAGATGGGAAGAGTGAGGTGAACAGCACACACTGGAGCAGCAGACCCCTTGGCTTACCTCATCTCCCGGGACTCCTTAAAGTCTACCAGGAGAGAGCTTCGCAGAGACCCTGCAGCGCTGCCAACACGGGGACGTCCGGCCTTGCATATTACTGGGATCATAGATTTTCCAAATGACCCCTTCTTCATTTCCCCACCGCTGGAATACGGCAAGGAGGTCTGGAAAGAATAGAACACAGTGCTCAGATCAAGCCTTGCCCCCATTCATGCCTCAAGATTATTTGGAAAAGCCCTCAGCTGGGACCTGGTATTAATAAACAAGTCAAACTGATGGAGCAGATTGGCACAGGATGGGGAATAGAAAGGGAACTGGTGAGGGAGAGACCATGGCACACATATGTGAGCTCTCCATGCCTTCTCACTTCCCTGGAAATGTGACTGCATTCCCAGCTGGCATCCACATGTTTGACATGAAGATGTTCTGGGGTGCTACTGCCTCCACTGGCCTTCTGGATGGCATGGCAGTGCCTTGAGATCACTGTTCTCTCCCTGACCCTAAGGTGCCTCACAGCCAGGGGCTCATCTCCAGCCATGTCCCCTCAAAGCCACTCTGCAGGATGTCAACCCCTGCTTTGCTCAAGCCCCTCCCTTCTGCTGCTGCTGCCCTTCCCTCCTACAGTTCCCCAGCAGCCTTGGATCCCAGATGCTGCTGAGCTCTCGGGATGCTCGCTGCTCTCCAGCTCCCACACATCCATCACCTCATGCTCACTGGCATTGAGGAAGTTCAGCACAGCTCCCTGCCCTGCTGCTCTCTGCAAGCTCTCTGCCTGCCCCACTTGCTCCAGGGTCCCCATGCCATGGCCAGGAATGGGGCTGGAGGCAGCAGGGACAGATGCACACCCATGCTTAGTATCCCATCATTTCTGGCCCAGCTAAAGAGCCAAACCAGGACCTGTAAAAACTTCACTGAAAGGGTCAGTTCCTGTCAGGGAAGAGGTCTCAGAGCTCTGTCAACAGCACATCAAATGAAAATTTACCACACTGGACATTGCTTGATCTCCTTACCTTAATTCCTTTTCCCTCTGAAATGAGCTCCTCGCTCTTTCCACCCTGCTCTTCAAAGCTGCTGCCACGTTTCCCAGTCTCCTGCTCTCCGTGGAACATCTTGCTTGGCATGGCAGCAGGAGAGCTCCTCTGGATGGGAGGCAGCGGCTTGGAGGGAAGGAGCATGGAGGGACTTGCCAGGGAAAACCTCTTGGCAAGAGGGTAGCCAGTCAGGCCTGCAAAGTGGAGACACAAAATGTATCAGAGCCCGCAATGCAAACCTAAAGCATCTCAAGCTCCATATTTCATGGGACAGACTTCCTGGAAACTTCTAAACAGCTGAACAGGGAAGCATGCTCCTCCTGGCAGACACATGAAGCAGGTCATGGGGAACACCCTGAGCCACTTCCCAGAGCTCCCACAGGAACAGCCTGGCCTCTGGGCTGCCCTGGGACAGCAGGGAGCCCAGAGGCCGGTGCTCTCCAGGAATGCCTCAGCTGCACAGGCACCCTCCTGCTCCTCTCCCTGCCCCACAGCTGAGCAGCCCTACAGCTGCAGGGGGCACTGGCAGCAGCACAGCTCCTTGCAGGGGACACATGCAGGGCACAACTCTTCCCTGCCAATGTGCACAGCCTCTCTGGGCTGCCACAAGACCCTTCCTCCCAACAGAGAGTGGCCCAGCTCTAAAATTACCTCTGTGTGTGGCTGAGCCATGCTCACAAGGCAAGAAGTGAGTTACCTGAACTCCCACCTATACAATTAATCCATCTCATGGATGAGGCACCCAAGGGGCTTTTTGCTATTCAGAAGATCGCTCTGGTTTTATATTTCATGAAACTAGCCTCACTCAAATTCCTCTGAACTCTATGGAGCTGGCAAGCCACGAGAGAAAGCTTCTACAGCTTTGCTTATGTGTTGCTCCCTGCCTATCCATTACGTTGAAATCCCTTTCCTTCTCAACTTTTGACAATCCACAGTGGACTCCAGAATTTCACAATTACACCTAGGAAGTATTTGCTTTCCAAAGCTAGTCTTCATGGCCTTTGTTTCTGTAACTCCCACTCAGTTCTCGGTTGGCTTTGGTTGGTTCCAAACTCATTCCATTTCTCTTCACAACAAAGGAAGTGCTGGCACAAGAACAGTGACAGCCCATGTTAGGAATAAAAGAAAGTTTGCACTCCCCTTACCTATCCCCAGCATTCTAGCACCTAAATATGTTGGGAACAAATTGGCTTTCAAACATTCTGCTTTTGCTCAGCTTCATTGCCCCTTGCGTTTTTTCCCCTGCTTTCTTTCGTTCATGCATTGACCCAAACCTAACACAAACATGACTTGCTTCCAAACATTTCTGATTATGTCACTACATAACAATTCTATTTTTTTTTAATTGAACGGACATAGGTCAGATCGTAAAAAGAAGGCAGTTCTTGAATCTGTGGTACTTTCTACCTGTAGAACAGCCAGACCATTTATTAAACCACAACAGTCAAGGTTTAATGGGAAATGTCAATTCTAGTCCAGAATTAATCCAGAAAAAATTTCAACTTCTTCAATGACCAATACTACTCCTTAACTGCATGAAGCATTGCAGCTGCAGATCAGCAATGAAGGAGTCATTCCAAACAGGCCATACCCCGGATTTGGCAGAACTAACCCTGAGCCAAGGAACCAGGGGATCTGATCGCCAAGGAACCAGGGGATCTGATCCCTTTTTCTGCATCAGCACAATGATTTCTTCAATCTCTCCTATCATTACACACCCAGAGATGCCAAAGGAACAACAACAGTGTCATTGAGGCTTTCAACTTGAAAGCATTCCCTGTCCCAGATGCCCCAGAGACTGCATTTGTTTGGCACCATTCCACTCTTCAGGGATCAGGCAAGGGCAGGGACAGGGACAAGGCAGAAGGCATCTCCTCCCCCAGCCTCCGCCTGCAACACTGACACAGGCAGAGAAACACAGGGAAGAGATTTGGCATTGGGAACCTGCCCTAGGTGGCTGTGGGCTTGTGCTGTCAGAGGATGACAAACACACACCCTGCCTAGGCTGAAGCCATTTGGAAGTCTCCTGCTCCTTCATTGGAAAAGTCAAAAGGCCTTTCTATCACCGGAGGTTTCCCTATTTCTGCCAGTGTAAAACCAGGCAATGTCCATGAATCTCCTTCACATTTCAAAAGGCTCAGCTCAGAAACTACCCCAAGGAAAAGTTTTCTCCTCCAAAAGCAGGCAGAAGGAGTGGGAACATTTCTCATTTCATGCTAAATGCCTTCCTTTTCTCTACTCATTTTGACACTAGAAAGGCTGCAGGGAGATAAGAGGCATGGGCAGGATGGAGAGGAATGTTTTCTTTTCCACACTGAAGGTCCAGGGCCCCAATGAACCACTCCAGCTCCTGCCACTCAACACTTCACACTGGAGGAATTTTCACTGCACCACTGGAGAACACTCCCAGGGACTGGGCTCTGGGACAGTCCACTGAGCCCGTCAATGAATTGAAATGAATTTAAAGAAATTTTCAAACGATTGCGTTTCAAACAAGCTTTCCAATTGTCACCTCAGAGTCAAGACTAGGAAGGTCATTTTGGGACAGACATGCCCTCTACCTACCTGCATGTTCCAACATCTTCTCTTGGCTTGTGCTGCTGGATCTTGGCCTGGAGAAAATGCAGGACAAAAGAACATATGTGGAGGCAGAAAGAGAAGGATGGGACTAAGCATATCATGAAAGGAGGAAAACCTTCCTAGCTAGCATGATCACTTCTATGAAGGAGGAAATGCGACACAGAAACCCAACAGCATGCAAAGCTGATTAATTGTCCTTCAGCTTTCAGTTGCTGAAGTCACACAGAGCTGGCCAAGCTCTGCCATAAAACCAGCAGTCAGTCTTCAGCTTGCATCAGAACGCCCCAATTCTGCTGTCTCCCCTTTTTGAGCCAAGTTGCTCCTACAGCCTCTCTGAAGCTGCAAGAGCTGCTGAGCTGAGACACGAGTCTCTGTGGAAGGCAGCTACTTCTGTACTGCTGCCAAAGCTGGACTTTGCCTGCCCCTGCCTTACACTGGGGACAGCCTCGTGCCACACGTGGTCAGAGAGCACTGCTGTCTCCTGAGAATGATATTACACCTCCTGGCTCTTTCCAGAACAAAATGGCTTTTTCCAACTAGGCTGCTAGGGAAGAATATTTACATTGCACTTTAAAAGCCCTACCAAAGATTTTCAATTGGAATGGTACTTCTGTCACTCCCTCTTTATGGTTATACTCTGATAAGCTTCACAGCTGCATTTTCTCACATATATCCAAGCTAATATCTTTCCATCAGGTACAGTCCTATAACTCTTCTCTAGTACCTTGTCCTCTTTTGAACTTACGCCCAGATCTAAACATTAAACTTCGATTGGATTATACATCTACATCCCAAAACTAATCAGGGATCTCATATCACAGTGGAGGCCCAGGAACGGAGAAATTACACCTGATGTTTACAGAATCAGCACCTGAATTTGCAGACACCTCTCCAGCAGCCACTATTTGCCCATGCGTATTCTTCTGGCTGCAGAAGTTATCAGTCCCAGATCACAGCTTTCAAAGTTCTGCAGGATCCAGACCCAGGTAATCCAATTCCAAGAGACACCACAAACATTACAGAAGGAATGAATAGCCAAGTCCAGCAGAGGACTTGTCTTGAGGTGCTTTCAAGCCCTGCCTCCTCTTCCCCACCACCACCTCTGCTCTTGGAGCACTGCTGCTGGGTTTGACATTGCATGGGCCAAATGCCGAATACACAGACGTTTGCCTAAATATGTGGGAGACTGTGGAAAATCACCACAGGAGATGGGAAGAGTGAGGTGAACAGCACACACTGGAGCAGCAGACCCCTTGGCTTACCTCATCTCCCGGGACTCCTGGAAATCCAGCCGGGGAGAGCTGCGCAGAGACCCCGCAGCACTGTCAACAGGGAGACTTCCTGCCTTGCGTATTGGGGGGATCAAAGGCAGTCCCAGTGACGCCTTCTTCATTTCCCCACCACTGGGATATGGCAAGGAAGCCTGGAAAGAGTAGAAAAAGCATCCAGCTTTGCCAGCATTCCTACCTGAAGAGATTTAGTTCTGCTCTCAACTGGAACCTGGCAGAAAAGGCCAAGCCAAACTGATGGAGCAGATTGGCACAGGATGGGGAATAGAAAGGGAACAGGTGAGGGAGGGACCATGGCACCCAATTCACACATCTCCCCTCCTGCTCAATCCTCTGCAAGTGGGGCTGCATTCCCAGCCGGCATCCACATGTTTGACATGAAGATGTTCTGGGGTGCTACTGCCTCCACTGGCCTTCTGGATGGCATGGCAGTGGCTTGAGATCACTGTTCTCTCCCTGACCCTAAGGTGCCTCACAGCCAGGGCTCATCTCCTGCCGTGTCCCCACAAAGCCATTCTAAGCCATGTCAACCCCTGCTTTGCTCAAGCCCCTCCCTTCTGCTGCTGCTGCCCTTCCCTCCTACAGTTCCCCAGCAGCCTTGGAGCCCAGATGCTGCTGAGCTCTCGGGATGCTCGCTGCTCTCCAGCTCCCACACATCCATCACCTCATGCTCACTGGCATTGAGGAAGTTCAGCACAGCTCCCTGCCCTGCTGCTCTCTGCAAGCTCTCTGCCTGCCCCACTTGCTCCAGGGTCCCCATGCCATGGCCACCAATGGGGCTGAAGGCAGCAGGGGCAGATGCTCACCCATGCTTAGTATCCCATCATTTCTGGCCCAGTAAAGGGGCAAAACCAGGACCTGTTCAAACTTCACTGAAAGGGTCAGTTCCTGACAGGGAAGAGGTCTCAGAGCTCTGTCAAAAGCATATCAAATGAAAATTTACTCCATTGGACATTGCTTGATCTCCTTACCTTAATTCCTTTTCCCTCTGAAATGAGCCCCTCTTTCTTTTGACCCTGCTCTTCAAAGCTGCTGCCACATTTCCCAGTCTCCTGCTCTCCATGGAACATCTTGCTTGGCATGGCAGCAGGAGAGCTCCTCTGGATGGGAGGCAGCGGCTTGGAGGGAAGGAGCATGGAGGGACTTGCCAGGGAAAACCTCTTGGCAAGAGGGTAGCCAGTCAGGCCTGCAAAGTGGAGACACAAAATGTATCAGAGCCCGCAATGCAAACCTAAAGCATCTCAAGCTCCATATTTCATGGGACAGACTTCCTGGAAACTTCTAAACAGCTGAACAGGGAAGCATGCTCCTCCTGACAGACACATGAAGCAGGTCATGGGGAACACCCTGAGCCACTTCCCAGAGCTCCCACAGGAACAGCCTGGCCTCTGGGCTGCCCTGGGACAGCAGGGAGCCCAGAGGCCGGTGCTCTCCAGGAATGCCTCAGCTGCACATGCACCCTCCTGCTCCTCTCCCTGCCCCACAGCTGAGCAGCCCTACAGCTGCAGGGGGCACTGGCAGCAGCACAGCTCCTTGCAGGGGACACATGCAGGGCACAACTCTTCCCTGCCAATGTGCACAGCCTCTCTGGGCAGCCACAAGACCCTTCCTCCCAACAGAGAGTGGCCCAGCTCCACCATCACCTCTGTGTGAGGCTGAGCCATGCTCACAAGGCAAGAAGTGAGTTACCTGAACTCCCACCTATACAATTAATCCATCTCATGGATGAGGCACCCAAGGGGCTTTTTGCTATTCAGAAGATCGCTCTGGTTTTATATTTCATGAAACTAGCCTCACTCAAATTCCTCTGAACCAAATCGAGCTGGCAAGCCACGAGAGAAAGCTTCTATAGCTTTGCCTATGTGTTGCTCCCTGCTTATCCATTACGTTGAAATCCCTTTCCTTCTCAACTTTTGACAATCCACAGAGGTCTCCAGATTTTGACAATTACACCTAGGAAGTATTTGCTTTCTAAAGCTAGTCTTCATGGCCTTTGTTTCTGTAACTCCCACTCAGTTCTCGGTTGGCTTTGGTTGGTTCCAAACTCATTCCATTTCTCTTCACAACAAAGGAAGTGCTGGCACAAGAACAGTGGCAGCCCATGTTAGGAATAAAAGAAAGTTTGCACTCCCCTTACCTATCCCCCCATTCTAGCACCTAAATATGTTGGGAACAAATTGGCTTTCAAACATTCTGCTTTTGCTCAGCTTCATTGCCCCTTGCGTTTTTTTCCCTGCTTTCTTTCGTTCATGCATTGACCCAAACCTAACACAAACATGACTTGCTTCCAAACATTTCTGATTATGTCACTACATAACAATTCTATTTTTTTTTAATTGAACGGACATAGGTCAGATCGTAAAAAGAAGGCAGTTCTTGAATCTGTGGTACTTTCTACCTGTAGAACAGCCAGACCATTTATTAAACCACAACAGTCAAGGTTTAATGAGATATGTCAATTCTAGTCCAGAATTAATCCAGAAAAATTTTCAACTTCTTCAATGACCAATACTTCTCCTTAACTGCATGAAGCATTGCAGCTGCAGACCAGCAATGAAGGAGTCATTCCAAACAGGCCATACCCAGGATTTGGCAGAACTAACCCTGAGCCAAGGAACCAGGGGATCTGATCCCTTTTTCTGCATCAGCACAATGATTTCTTCAATCTCTCCTATCATTACACACCCAGAGATGCCAAAGGAACAACAACAGTGTCATTGAGGCTTTCAACTTGAAAGCATTCCCTGTCCCAGATGCCCCAGAGACTGCATTTTTTTGGCACCATTCCACTCTTCAGGGATCAGGCAAGGCAGGGACAGGGACAAGGCAGAAGGCATCTCCTCCCCCAGCCTCAGCCTGCAACACTGACACAGGCAGAGACAGCCAGGGAAGAGATTTGGCATTGGGAACCTGCCCTAGGTGGCTGTGGGCTTGTGCTGTCAGAGGATGACCAACTCACACCCTGCCTGGCCTGCATCCATTTGGAAGTATCCTGCTCCTTCACTGGAAAAATCAAAAGGCCTTTCTATCACCGGAGGTTTCCCTATTTCTGCCAGTGCAAAACCAGGCAATGTCCATCAATCTCCTTCACATTTCAAAAGGCTCAGCTCAGAAACTACCCCAAGGAAAAGTTTTCTCCTCCAAAAGCAGGCAGAAGGAGTGGGAACATTTCTCATTTCATGCTAAATGCCTTCCCTTTCTCTACTCATTTTGACACTAGAAAGGCTGCAGGGAGATATGGGGCATGGGCAGGATGGAGAGGAATGTTTTCTTTTCCTGCACAGCATTTCTAGGGCCCCAATGAACCACTCCAGCTCCTGCCACTCAACACTTCACACTGGAGGAATTTTCACTGCACCACTGGAGAACACTCCCAGGGACTGGGCTCTGGGACAGCTCACTGAGCCCGTCAAGGAAGTGAAATGAATTTAAAGAAATTTTCAAACTATTGCATTTTAACCAAGCTTCCCAATTGTCACCTCAGAGTCAAGACTAGGAAGGTCATTTTAGGACAGACATGCCCTCTACCTACCTGCATGTTCCAGTGTCTTCTCTTGGCTTGTGCTGCTGGATCCTTGCCTGGAGAAAACAGAGGAGAAAAGAACATATGAGGAGGCAGAAAGAGAAGGGAGGAAATGGATGCGCCATGAAAGGAGGAAAACCTCCTTAGCATGGTCACTCTGATGAAGGCGGAAATGCAACATATAAACCCAACAGGATGCAAAGCTGATTCATTGTCCTTAACTTTTCAGTTGCTGGAGTCACACTGAGCTGGCCAAGCTCTGGCTGAAATAATAGCCAAGTCCAGATGGGAACCCATCCTAAGGTGCTTTGAAGCCCTGCCTCCTCTCCCCCACCACCACCTCTGCTCTTGGGGCATTGCTCTTGGGTTTGACATTGTGCTGGATCATCATTGATGGGCCACATGCTGAATACACAGAGGTTTTGCCGAAATACATGGGACAGCTGACTGTGCAAAAGCACCACAGGAGATGGGAAGAGTGAGGTGAACAGCACACTGGAGCAGCAGACCCCTTGGCTTACCTCATCTCCCGGGACTCCTTAAAGTCTACCAGGAGAGAGCTTCGCAGAGACCCTGCAGCGCTGCCAACACGGGGACGTCCGGCCTTGCATATTACTGGGATCATAGATTTTCCAAATGACTCCTTCTTCATTTCCCCACCGCTGGAATACGGCAAGGAGGTCTGGAAAGAATAGAACACAGTGCTCAGATCAAGCCTTGCCCCCATTCATGCCTCAAGATTATTTGGAAAAGCCCTCAGCTGGGACCTGGTATTAATAAACAAGTCAAACTGATGGAGCAGATTGGCACAGGATGGGGAATAGAAAGGGAACTGGTGAGGGAGAGACCATGGCACACATATGTGAACTCTGCATGCCTTCTCACTTCCCTGGAAATGTGACTGCATTCCCAGCTGGCATCCACATGTTTGACATGAAAATATTCTGGGGCACCACTGCCTCCACGGGCCTTCTGGATGGCATGGCAGTGGCTTGAGATCACTGTTCTCTCCCTGACCCTAAGGTGCCTCACAGCCAGGGCTCATCTCCAGCCATGTCCCCACAAAGCCATTCTAAGCCATGTCAACACCTGCTTTCCTCAAGCTCCTCCCTTCTTCTTCTGCTGCCCTTCCCTCCTACAGTTCCCCAGCAGCCTTGGAGCCCAGATGCTGCTGAGCTCTCGGGATGCTCGCTGCTCTCCAGCTCCCACACATCCATCACCTCATGCTCACTGGCATCGAGGAAGTTCAGCACAGCTCCCTGCCCTGCTGCTCTCTGCAAGCTCTCTGTCTGCCCCACTTGCTCCAGGGCCCCCATGCCAATGGCCACCAATGGGGCTGAAGACAGCAGGGGCAGATGCACACCCATGCTTAGTATCCCATCATTTCTGGCCCAGCTAAAGAGCCAAACCAGGACCTGTAAAAACTTCACTGAAAGGGTCAGTTCCTGTCAGGGAAGAGGTCTCAGAGCTCTGTCAAAAGCATATCAAATGAAAATTTACCCCACTGGACATCGCTTGATCTCCTTACCTTAATTCCTTTTCCCTCTGAAATGAGCCCCTCGCTCTTTCTACCCTGCTCTTCGCAGTCGCTGCCACGTTTCCCAGTCTCCTGCTCTCCGTGGAACATCTTGCTTGGCATGGCAGCAGGAGAGCTCCTCTGGATGGGAGGCAGTGGCTTGGAGGGAAGGAGCATGGAGGGACTTGCCAGGGAAAACCTCTTGGCAAGAGGGTAGCCAGTCAGGCCTGCAAAGTGGAGACACAAAATGTATCAGAGCCCGCAATGCAAACCTAAAGCATCTCAAGCTCCATATTTCATGGGACAGACTTCCTTGGAAACTTCTAAACAGCTGAACAGGGAAGCATGCTCCTCCTGGCAGACACATGAAGCAGGCCAGGGGAACACCCTGAGCCACTTCCCAGAGCTCCCACAGGAACAGCCTGGCCTCTGGGCTGCCCTGGGACAGCAGGGAGCCCAGAGGCCGGTGATCTCCAGGAATGCCTCAGCTGCACATGCACCCTCCTGCTCCTCTCCCTGCCCCACAGCTGAGCATCCCTACAGCTGCACGGGGCACTGGCAGCAGCACAGCTCCTTGCAGGGGACACATGCAGGGCACAACTCTTCCCTGCCAATGTGCACAGCCTCTCTGGGCTGCCACAAGACCCTTCCTCCCAACAGAGAGTGGCCCAGCTCCACCATCACCTCTGTGTGAGGCTGAGCCATGCTCACAAGGCAAGAAGTAGGTTTGGTCAGCTCCCACCTCTATCATCAACACATCTCATGGGTGTGGACCTCAGGGTTTTTTTAATTTTTGGGACAATTTCTTTGTTGTTTTTTTTTCCTGGGACTAGCCTGTGGTCAATTCCTCTGAGCACTATTGACTTAGCAAGTCTGAAGGGAAGGATGGAAGGCTCCAAATGTAGGAGGGAAACAAAGATTCCTTCTGGAGGCTGGTCTTCAGCAAATCCACAGGGAAAACCCACACAGCTGTGACTTGTAGTTCTGACAATCACAAATGTCACCCTGATTTTTTAAGATTTTCTAAGCCTTCTGATGTTTACATTCTTGTAATGCACTTTTTCACAAACTTTCCGTAAATACCTCCTTGTTTTAAATTTTTTCATTGAAGATGAGAAATTTGATGGACTGTTAGTTTGTCCAGTGTCATTGCAGAGGTGGCACTGTCACCCTCCAAAATCCACTGTCACTTTTGGAAAACTGTAAATGCTGAAGTCACAAAATAAAGGTTCCCCTTTTTTTTCTTATCCTTAAGAACAGCAGTGTGCGTGTCGTTCATTTTGTGCCCTATAGTGACACACAAAGACTCTTCAGCCACCAGGCAGGCCTTATTGGTGTTTCTATAGCACCCTAATACCATCCTCAATGTTGGACCCGATCCGCAAGCAGAGGAAGAACGGGAAGCTTATCCGTACTGAGACCCGACAGTGACGGCAGAGAAAGCAACAGGACTTGCATCTCATGACCATGTCCAGTTTGGGGTCAGCTGTGGCCCCAGTCCCTGTCCTGGCTGACAGTATGAGGGATTTGGCCAGTGTCAGAAAGGAGAAAGCAGCGTAAACTAATGAGACAATGCTGCGATGCCATGGGTGTCCTTGCAGGACCATCTGTAGCTGTCAGCCACCTACTCTAACACCGAGCCAGCACTGACCACCATGCACCAGTTTTCCCTGAAATCTGCGGGGATATTTTTCCATCTGGCTCCAGCCTTTCAGCTCCCCTCTATCCTCACCTTTTCCTTCAGTGGTCTTTCCTTTTCCAGTAAAGTCCATCTTCGAACCCATGCTTCTGTCCAGCAGAAGTATCTGGGTTTGAATCTGGGATCGCTCTCAGGGTTGACAGCGACGGGAGCTTGGTACCCAGCCTTAGAGCAAGGTCGGGTGACTCCAATCGCCAGCGTTTGGCACACAGAGGCAGAGCCAGACGCGTCTGCTGCCGCTGTGGCCGTGTCAACCCCAGCCTTCACCAGCCCAGCCTGGGGCTGCCCCTTTGTGACACGCTGGCCATGCTTCTCTCGTTCCCATGACTGCAAAGCCCCACCCCAACTCCATCCCCTTCCACTCCCTTCCCAAGGGCAGCCAGCCCTAAGCACAGCCTGGCCAGGCCTGAGGGGTTCACACTCTCTAGGATGTAGACCCTATCCAAAGCTACCTTTCAAGGCCTTTCATTCTGTAATTCCCACTCAGTTCTGGCTTGCAGCTTGTTGGTGTGGGATTTGGTTTCATTCTCTTCCCATCAAACCAAGTGCTGGCACACAAACAATGGCACCGCATGGTGGAAGTAAAAGCAGCTTTGCACTCCCCAGTAGATGCCCCAGAATTCAGTTGGCCGAGAGCTGTTGGCAACAAACTGACCATCCAAACGTTCCTCCTTTGTTCGACTTCATTGTTCCAGGGGTTTACTTCCTGCTTTCTTTGTTGCAGAGACCCCCAAACCCAACATAAACATCATCTGCCTCAAAACATTCCTGATCTTGGTTAATACTGTCAATTTCAATTTTTCTTAATGGAAAGAGTGGAGGCCATGTCCTTCTGAAATACTCTCCAACTGAACTGTTGGAAGGAAGAGAACTAATTCTTTACATGGTTTCACAGAGTGTAAAACCATGGGGAATCCAAGCACTATGAGAGGAATACTTGTCTTAAAACAGGAATTCTTTCCCTCTGTAAAATGTCCCAGCCATTAATAAAAGAGAGATAGGTAAGGATGATTGACATTAGTCATTCCTAGTCCAGAACTAATCCAGAAAAATTTTCAACTTCTTCAATGACCAAGACTTCTCCTTAACTGCATGAAGCATTGCAGCTGCAGATCAGCAATGAAGGAGTCATTCCAAACAGGCCATACCCCGGATTTGGCAGAACTAACCCTGAGCCAAGGAACCAGGGGATCTGATCGCCAAGGAACCAGGGGATCTGATCCCTTTTTCTGCATCAGCACAATGATTTCTTCAATCTCTCCTATCATTACACACCCAGAGATGCCAAAGGAACAACAACAGTGTCACTGAGGCTTTCAACTTGAAAGCATTCCCTGTCCCAGATGCCCCAGAGACTGCATTTTGTCTGGCACCATTCCACTCTTCAGGGATCAGGCAAGGCAGGGACAGGGACAAGGCAGAAGGCATCTCCTCCCCCAGCCTCCGCCTGCAACACTGACACAGGCAGAGAAACACAGGGAAGAGATTTGGCATTGGGAACCTGCCCTAGGTGGCTGTGGGCTTGTGCTGTCAGAGGATGACCAAATCACACCCTGCCTAGGCTGCAGCCATTTGCAAGTCTCCTGCTCCTTCATTGGAAAAGTCAAAAGGCCTTTCTATCACCGGAGGTTTCCCTATTTCTGCCAGTGCAAAACCAGGCAATGTCCATCAATCTCCTTCACATTTCAAAAGGCTCAGCTCAGAAACTACCCCAAGGAAAAGTTTTCTCCTCCAAAAGCAGGCAGAAGGAGTGGGAACATTTCTCATTTCATGCTAAATGCCTTCCTTTTCTCTACTCATTTTGACACTAGAAAGGCTGCAGGGAGATAAGAGGCATGGGCAGGATGGAGAGGAATGTTTTCTTTTCCACACTGAACTTCCAGGGCCCCAATGAACCACTCCAGCTCCTGCCACTCAACACTTCACACTGGAGGAATTTTCACTGCACCACTGGAGAACACTCCCAGGGACTGGGCTCTGGGACAGTCCACTGAGCCCGTCAATGAATTGAAATGAATTTAAAGAAATTTTCAAAGATTGCGTTTCAAACTAGCTTCCCAATTGTCACCTCAGAGTCAAGACTAGGAAGGTCATTTTGGGACAGACATGCCCTCTACCTACCTGCATGTTCCAACGTCTTCTCTTGGCTTGTGCTGCTGGATCTTGGCCTGGAGAAAATGCAGGACAAAAGAACATATGAGGAGGCAGAAAGAGAAGGATGGGACTAAGCATATCATGAAAGGAGGAAAACCTTCCTAGCTAGCATGATCACTTCTATGAAGGAGGAAATGCGACACAGAAACCCAACAGCATGCAAAGCTGATTAATTGTCCTTCAGCTTTCAGTTGCTGAAGTCACACAGAGCTGGCCAAGCTCTGCCATAAAACCAGCAGTCAGTCTTCAGCTTGCATCAGAACGCCCCAATTCTGCTGTCTCCCCTTTTGGAGCCAAGTTGCTCCTACAGCCTCTCTGAAGCTGCAAGAGCTGCTGAGCTGAGACACGAGTCTCTGTGGAAGGCAGCTACTTCTGTACTGCTGCCAAAGCTGGACTTTGCTGCCCCTGCCTTACACTGGGGACAGCCTCGTGCCACATGTGGTCAGAGAGCACTGCTGTCTCCTGACAATGATATTACACCTCCTGGCTCTTTCCAGAACAAAATGGCTTTTTCCAACTCAGCTGCTAGGGAAGAATATTTACATTGCACTTTAAAAGCCCTACCAAAGATTTTCAATTGGAATGGTACTTCTGTCACCCCCTCTTTATGGTTATACTCTGATAAGCTTCACAGCTGCATTTTCTCACATATATCCAAGCTAATATCTTTCCATCAGGTACAGTCCTAGAACTCTTCTCTAGTACCTTGTCCTCTTTTGAACTTACGCCCAGATCTAAACATTAAACTTCGATTGGATTATACATCTACATCCCAAAACTAATCAGGGATCTCATATCACAGTGGAGGCCCAGGAACAGAGAAATTACACCTGATGTTTACAGAATCAGCACCTGAATTTCCAGACACCTCTCCAGCAGCCACTATTTGCCCATGCGTATTCTTCTGGCTGCAGAAGTTATCAGTCCCAGATCACAGCTTTCAAAGTTCTGCAGGATCCAGACCCAGGTAATCCAATTCCAAGAGACACCACAAACATTACAGAAGGAATGAATAGCCAAGTCCAGCAGAGGACTTGTCTTGAGGTGCTTTCAAGCCCTGCCTCCTCTTCCCCACCACCACCTGTGCTCTTGGAGCACTGCTGCTGGGTTTGACATTGCATGGGCCAAATGCCGAATACACAGAGGTTTGCCTAAATATGTGGGAGACTGTGGAAAATCACCACAGGAGATGGGAAGAGTGAGGTGAACAGCACACACTGGAGCAGCAGACACCATGGCTTACCTCATCTCCCGGGACTCCTGGAAATCCAGCCGGGGAGAGCTGCGCAGAGACCCCGCAGCACTGCCAACAGGGAGACTTCCTGCCTTGCGTATTGGGGGGATCAAAGGCAGTCCCAGTGACGCCTTCTTCATTTCCCCACCACTGGTGTATGGCAAGGAAGCCTGGAAAGAGTAGAAAAAGCATCCAGCTTTGCCAGCATTCCTACCTGAAGAGATTTAGTTCTGCTCTCAACTGGAACCTGGCAGAAAAGGCCAAGCCAAACTGATGGAGCAGATTGGCACAGGATGGGGAATAGAAAGGGAACTGGTGAGGGAGGGACCATGGCACCCAATTCACACATCTCCCCTCCTGCTCACTCCTCTGCAAGTGGGGCTGCATTCCCAGCCGGCATCCACATGTTTGACATGAAGATGTTCTGGGGTGCTACTGCCTCCACTGGCCTTCTGGATGGCATGGCAGTGGCTTGAGATCTCTGTTCTCTCCCTGACCCTAAGGTGCCTCACAGCCAGGGCTCATCTCCAGCCATGTCCCCACAAAGCCATTCTAAGCCATGTCAACACCTGCTTTGCTCAAGCCCCTCATTTCTTCTGCTGCTGCCCTTCCCTCCTACAGTTCCCCAGCAGCCTTGGAGCCCAGATGCTGCTGAGCTCTCGGGATGCTCGCTGCTCTCCAGCTCCCACACATCCATCACCTCATGCTCACTGGCATTGAGGAAGTTCAGCACAGCTCCCTGCCCTGCTGCTCTCTGCAAGCTCTCTGCCTGCCCCACTTGCTCCAGGGCCGCCACGCCATGGCCAGGAATGGGGCTGGAGGCAGCAGGGGCAGATGCACACCCATGCTTAGTATCCCATCATTTCTGGCCCAGTAAAGGGGCAAAACCAAGACCTGTTCAAACTTCACTGAAAGGGTCAGTTCCTGACAGGGAAGAGGTCTCAGAGCTCTGTCAAAAGCATATCAAATGAAAATTTACCACACTGGACATCGCTTGATCTCCTTACCTTAATTCCTTTTCCCCCTGAAATGAGCCCCTCGCTCTTTCTACCCTGCTCTTCAAAGCTGCTGCCACGTTTCCCAGTCTCCTGCTCTCCGTGGAACATCTTGCTTGGCATGGCAGCAGGAGAGCTCCTCTGGATGGGAGGCAGCGGCTTGGAGGGAAGGAGCATGGAGGGACTTGCCAGGGAAAACCTCTTGGCAAGAGGGTAGCCAGTCAGGCCTGCAAAGTGGAGACACAAAATGTATCAGAGCCCGCAATGCAAACCTAAAGCATCTCAAGCTCCATATTTCATGGGACAGACTTCCTGGAAACTCCTAAACAGCTGCACAGGGAAGCATGCTCCTCCTGGCAGACACATGAAGCAGGCCATGGGGAACACCCTGAGCCACTTCCCAGAGCTCCCACAGGAACAGCCTGGCCTCTGGGCTGCCCTGGGACAGCAGGGAGCCCAGAGCCCTGTGCTCTCCAGGAATGCCTCAGCTGCACATGCACCCTCCTGCTCCTCTCCCTGCCCCACAGCTGAGCAGCCCTACAGCTGCACGGGGCACTGGCAGCAGCACAGCTCCTTGCAGGGGACACATGCAGGGCACAACTCTTCCCTGCCAATGTGCACAGCCTCTCTGGGCTGCCACAAGACCCTTCCTCCCAACAGAGAGTGGCCCAGCTCCACCATCACCTCTGTGTGAGGCTGAGCCATGCTCACAAGGCAAGAAGTAGGTTTGGTCAGCTCCCACCTCTATCATCAACACATCTCATGGGTGTGGACCTCAGGGTTTTTTTAATTTTTGGGACAATTTCTTTGTTGTTTTTTTTTCCTGGGACTAGCCTGTGGTCAATTCCTCTGAGCACTATTGACTTAGCAAGTCTGAAGGGAAGGATGGAAGGCTCCAAATGTAGGAGGGAAACAAAGATTCCTTCTGGAGGCTGGTCTTCAGCAAATCCACAGGGAAAACCCACACAGCTGTGACTTGTAGTTCTGACAATCACAAATGTCACCCTGATTTTTTAAGATTTTCTAAGCCTTCTGATGTTTACATTCTTGTAATGCACTTTTTCACAAACTTTCTGTAAATACCTCCTTGTTTTAAATTTTTTCATTGAAGATGAGAAATTTGATGGACTGTTAGTTTGTCCAGTGTCATTGCAGAGGTGGCACTGTCACCCTCCAAAATCCACTGTCACTTTTGGAAAACTGTAAATGCTGGAGTCACAAAATAAAGGTTCCCCTTTTTTTTCTTATCTTTAAGAACAGCAGTGTGCGTGTCGTTCATTTTGTGCCCTATAGTGACGCACAAAGACTCTTCAGCCACCAGGCAGGCCTTATTGGTGTTTCTATAGCACCCTAATACCATCCTCAATGTTGGACCCGATCCGCAAGCAGAGGAAGAACGGGAAGCTTATCCGTACTGAGACCCGACAGTGACGGCAGAGAAAGCAACAGGACTTGCATCTCATGACCATGTCCAGTTTGGGGTCAGCTGTGGCCCCAGTCCCTGTCCTGGCTGACAGTATGAGGGATTTGGCCAGTGTCAGAAAGGAGAAAGCAGCGTAAACTAATGAGACAATGCTGCGATGCCATGGGTGTCCTTGCAGGACCATCTGTAGCTGTCAGCCACCTACTCTGACACCGAGCCAGCACTGACCACCATGCACCAGTTTTCCCTGAAATCTGCGGGGATTTTTTTCCATCTGGCTCCAGCCTTTCAGCTCCCTTCTATCCTCACCTTTTCCTTCAGTGGTCTTTCCTTTTCCAGTAAAGTCCATCTTCGAACCCGTGCTTCTGTCCAGCAGAAGTATCTGGGTTTGAATCTGGGATCGCTCTCAGGGTTGACAGCGACGGGAGCTTGGTACCCAGCCTTAGAGCAAGGTCGGGTGACTCCAATCGCCAGCGTTTGGCACACAGAGGCAGAGCCAGACGCGTCTGCTGCCGCTGTGGCCGTGTCAACCCCAGCCTTCACCAGCCCAGCCTGGGGCTGCCCCTTTGTGACACGCTGGCCATGCTTCTCTCGTTCCCATGACTGCAAAGCCCCACCCCAACTCCATCCCCTTCCACTCCCTTCCCAAGGGCAGCCAGCCCTAAGCACAGCCTGGCCAGGCCTGAGGGGTTCACACTCTCTAGGATGTGGACCCTTTCCAAAGCTACTTTTCAAGGCCTTTCATTCTGTAATTCCCTCTCAGTTCTGGCTTGCAGCTTGTTGGTGTGGGATGTTTTTGCATTCTCTTCCCATCAAACAAAGTGCTGGCACACAAACAATGGCACCGCGTGGTGGAAGTAAAAGCAGCTTTGCACTCCCCAGTAGATGCCCCAGAATTCAGTTGGCCGAGAGCTATTGGCAACAAACTGACCATCCAAACGTTCCTCCTTTGTTCGACTTCATTGTTCCAGGGGTTTACTTCCTGCTTTCTTTGTTGCAAAGACCCCCAAACCCAACATAAACATCATCTGCCTCAAAACATTCCTGATCTTGGTTAATACTGTCAATTCCAATTTTTCTTAATGGAAAGAGTGGAGGCCATGTCCTTCTGAAATACTCTCCAACTGAACTGTTGGAAGGAAGAGAACTAATTCTTTACATGGTTTCACAGAGTGTAAAACCATGGGGAATCCAAGCACTATGAGAGGAATACCTGTCTTAAAACAGGAATTCTTTCCCTGTGTAAAATGTCCCAGTAATTAATAAAAGAGAGATAGGTAAGGATGATTGACATTAGTCATTCCTAGTCCAGAACTTATCCAGAAAAAAATTTCAACTTCTTCAATGACCAAGACTTCTCCTTAACTGCATGAAGCATTGCAGCTGCAGATCAGCAATGAAGGAGTCATTCCAAACAGGCCATACCCCGGATTTGGCAGAACTAACCCTGAGCCAAGGAACCACGGGATCTGATCCCTTTTTCTGCATCAGCACAATGATTTCTTCAATCTCTCCTATCATTACA
Source organism: Motacilla alba alba (assembly GCF_015832195.1). Classification (NCBI taxonomy): domain Eukaryota; kingdom Metazoa; phylum Chordata; class Aves; order Passeriformes; family Motacillidae; genus Motacilla; species Motacilla alba. The sequence continues at coordinate 100,518,354 of NC_052018.1, forward strand.
CACCCAGAGATGCCAAAGGAACAACAGTGTCACTGAGGCTTTCGACTTGAAAGCATCCCTTGTCCCAGATGCCCCAGAGACTGCATTTTGTCTGGCACCATTCCACTCTTCAGGGATCAGGCAAGGGCAGGGACAGGGACAAGGCAGAAGGCATCTCCTCCCCCAGCCTCAGCCTGCAACACTGACACAGGCAGAGAAACACAGGGAAGAGATTTGGCATTGGGAACCTGCCCTAGGTGGCTGTGGGCTTGTGCTGTCAGAGGATGACCAACTCACACCCTGCCTAGGCTGCAGCCATTTGCAAGTCTCCTGCTCCTTCATTGGAAAAGTCAAAAGGCCTTTCTATCACCGGAGGTTTCCCTATTTCTGCCAGTGCAAAACCAGGCAATGTCCATCAATCTCCTTCACATCTCATAGGGTTCTGCTCAGAAACTACCCCAAGGAACGCTATTCTCCTCCAAAAGCAGGCAGAAGGAGTGGGAACATTTCTCATTTCATGCTAAATGCCTTCCTTTTCTCTACTCATTTGGACACTAGAAAGGCTGCAGGGAGATATGGGGCATGGGCAGGATGGAGAGGAATGTTTTCTTTTCCTGCACAGCATTTCTAGGGCCCCAAGGAACCACTCCAGCTCCTGCCACTCAACACTTCACACTGGAGGAATTTTCACTGCACCACTGGAGAACACTCCCAGGGACTGGGCTCTGGGACAGTCCACTGAGCCCATCAATGAATTGAAATGAATTTAAATACATTTTATACAGAACGGATTATAACAAAGCATTCCAATTGTCACATCTGAGACAAGGGAAGAAGTGGGTTTGGTGAACTCCCACCCCTGTCATCAACACATCTCATGGGTGTGACACGCAAGGGGTTGTTAAATTTTTGCAACAATTTTTTAGTTTGTTTTTTTTTTCAGGGAACTAGCCTATGTTTAATTGCCCTGAGCAGTATTGAGTTAGCAAGTCTGAAGGGAAGGATGGAAGGCACCATTGGTAAGAGGGGAAAAAGATTCCTTCTGGAGGCTGGCCTTCTGCAAATCCACATGGAAAACCCAAACAGCTGTGACTGGTCCTTTGGAAAATCACAAAGACCTCACTGCAAGGAGGCAGGCCTTATTGGTGTTTCTATAGCACCCTAATACCATCCTCAATGTTGGACCTGATCTGCAAGCAGAGGAAGAATGGGAAGCTTATCCGTACTGAGACCCGACTGTGATGGCAGAGAAAGCAACAGGACTTGCATCTCATGACCATGTCCCATTTGGGGTCAGCTGTGGCCCCAGTCCCTGTCCTGGCTGACAGTATGAGGGATTTGGCCAGTGTCAGAAAGGAGAAAGCAGCGTAAACTAATGAGACAATGCTGCGATGCCATGGGTGTCCTTGCAGGACCATCTGTAGCTGTCAGCCACCTACTCTGACACCGAGCCAGCACTGACCACCATGCACCAGTTTTCCCTGAAATCTGCAGGGATTTTTTTCCATCTGGCTCCAGCCTTTCAGCTCCCCTCTATCCTCACCTTTTCCTTCAGTGGTCTTTCCTTTTCCAGTAAAGTCCATCTTCGAACCCGTGCTTCTGTCCAGCAGAAGTATCTGGGTTTGAATCTGGGATCACTCTCAGAGTTCACAGCGACGGGAGCTTGGTACCCAGCCTTAGAGCAAGGTCGGGTGACTCCAATCGCCAGCGTTTGGCACACAGAGGCAGAGCCAGACGCGTCTGCTGCCGCTGTGGCCGTGTCAACCCCAGCCTTCACCACCCCAGCCTGGGGCTGCCCCTTTGTGACACGCTGGCCATGCTTCTCTCATTCCCATGGCTGCAAAGCCCCACCCCAACTCCATCCCCTTCCACTCCCTTCCCAAGGGCAGCCGGCCCTAAGCACAGCCTGGCCAGGCCTGAGGGGTTCACACTCTCTAGCATGTAGACCCTTTCCAAAGCTACCTTTCAAGGCCTTTCATTCTGTAATTCCCACTCAGTTCTGGCTTGCAGCTTGTTGGTGTGGGATGTTTTTGCATTCTCTTCCCATCAAACCAAGTGCTGGCTCACATACAATGGCACCGCGTGGTGGAAGTAAAAGCAGCTTTGCACTCCCCAGTAGATGACCCCAGAATTCAGTTGGCCAAGAGCTGTTGGCAACAAACTGACCATCCAAACGTTCCTCCTTTGTTCGACTTCATTGTTCCAGGGGTTTAATTACTGCTTTCTTTGTTGCAGAGACACCCAAACCCAACATAAACATCATCTCCATCACAACATTTCTAATCCTGGCTGTACCTAACAGTTCAGAATTTTCTGAATGGAAATTGTGCGGGGCAGTCATTCTAAAATACTCCCCATCAGAGCAGATAAAACTAATTATCCTTGATTTGGTGGAACTAAGCCTGAGCCATGGGACCTGTGGCTCTGATCTCTTTTTCTTCATCCACAAAATTATTTCTTTAAGTCACATCTCTCTTATCTATTCAAAGATGCTTTGCACTCTGCATTAGATTCCCCCCAGTGTTGAATGGGCCGATAGAATCAGCTTTTGTGCACACTCTGCCTCTCTGAGCCCAGCAGCATTCCTGGGCATCTGCAGCAGCGCTTCTGCAGGCCAACATCCTCCAGGCACAGCTGCAGGAAGGAGATTGCAACAAATCCTGGCTGAAGGAGTCTCCAGGCTGCTGCAGCCCTTCGCCTGCGGCCGAATCATCTTGCGCTGCCATGGGGGGAGCAAAGGGGGTGACGGGCTCTTTGCAGATGAGGGGCTCCTCCATGTGCTGCTGCTCGCTGGGCTGATACAGCTGCTGGTGTCTTCCCCCACAGCTGGATCAGGAGCCTGCCTAGGAAAATAACACTGCCAGTGCCAGCCACCGATCCCTGCCATGGCCCTGCCCACAGGCATCCTGCCCACCAAACTGCTCCAGTCAGGTGATGTCAGACAATATCAAAATACATTCAAACTCTGCATTTTCCACTTTCTGGCAAAATCATGGCCATACAGTCCACATGTTGGAGGCAGACTGCTGTCGGCAGAATGGGGGCAGCCCCAGCAGCTGCTCTCCCTATGGCTGGATGGCCATGGCAGCAGAGGCAAATCTCGCACCGTGCCCACTGCTGTGGGACCCAGTGCTTTGGGCTTCTTCCCACTGAACTCAGGCTGCTGCTACAGCAGCAACATCACTTCACACATTTGATAACAAAGAGTTGGAATGGCACACAGGACTGGCCCCAAGAGCTACAAAAAAAATTTTTAAAAAGGGAAGGGGGCGCAGGAGTTAGAATAGTTAGTTCCTTTTCAAAACAAGCGTACCTGGATTTAAGCAGGGACACTGGGCTCATCACACTGAGGACTGGTTTGTAAGCCTTGTCTCTAGCAATTCCCACCAGTCTGCAAGCATTTTTCCCTACAAAAGGGTAGATAAGTTCTTACAACACATCCATGAGCAAGTGTGAGCCAGAAGTCAAAGCCCAAGACAAATACTCCCAAATCTGCCACCCATGGGGAAAGGAAGCAGAAAAGCAGATGAAACAAGTGCCCTTGCCGCTAAATTGCCCCCATTTATCCCATGGTCCAACCTTCCTGTACAAAAGCACCTCCATGCAAACCCACAGCTTAAGATCAAGGAATAAAAGTGTTTTGAGAACATTTAAAGCCTGATTCCTATCACTTTCAAGGAGAGGTCAATGCTAAATTCCTTAAAAACACAAATGCGGGTCTATTGGGGACTGCATCCTTGAAAAGCACAAATGGAGGTTGAGAATTGCAGAAATGCTTCCATTGGAAAAGACCTTTGAGATCATAGAGTCCTTCCAATAACCTGAGACTGCTGACACTGCCAAGGCCACCACTAAAGCATATCCCAGGACAGAATGCTATCGGCCTTCTTGGCCACCTGGGCACACACACTGGCTCACGTTCAGCCGCTGCCGAACAGCACCCCCAGGTCCTCTTCTGCTGGGCGGCTTTCCAGCCACTCTGCCCCCAGCCTGTCGCCATCCATGGGGTTGCTGTGGCCCAAGTGCAGGACAGGGCACTTCACCTTGTTGAATCTCATGCAAGTGGCCTCAGCCCATGATCCAGCCTGTCCAGATCCCTTGCAGAGACTTCCTGCCCTCCAGCAGATCAACACTCCCACCCAGCTGGCATCGTCTGTAAACTGCCTGAGGCGCCCTTGATCCTCTCCTCCGCATCATTGACAAAGATGAGAAGCACAACTGGCCCCAGTGCTGAGCCCTGGGGATCACCACTTGTGACCAGGCGCCAGATGGATTGTTTTCCACTGAATTCCACCTCTCTCTGGGCCTGGCCATCCTGACAGTTTTTACCCAGGGAAGAGTGCATTAAGCATTCAGTATTTTCCTCATCCTTTCTTCCGTGTTTCCCCCCACATCCAGGAGAAGACAGAGATTGTCCCTAGCCCTCCATTTGTTCCTGATGTATTCACATAAACATTTTTACCCTCGTTGCAATTGTCTAGGAAGAAATTCTCTACAGGGAGGCTGGTGAGGCAGTGGGAACAAGTTGCCCAGAAGAGCTGGAGATGCCTAAGGAAGGGTGAAAGCTGAGCATGGCTCAGCCTCACACAGAGGTGATGGTGGAGCTGGGCCACTCTCTGTTGGGAGGAAGGGTCTTGTGGCAGCCCAGAGAGGCTGTACACATTGGCAGGGAAGAGTTGTGCCCTGCATGTGCTGAGCCAGTGCCCCGTGCAGCTGTAGGGCTGCTCAGCTGTGCGGCAGGGAGAGGAGCAGGAGGGTGCATGTGCAGCTGAGGCATTCCTGGAGAGCACAGGGCTCTGGGCTCCCTGCTGTCCCAGGGCAGCCCAGAAGCCAGGCTGTTCCTGTGGGAGCTCTGGGGAAGTGGCTCAGGGTGCTCCCCCACCTGTTCCAAGTTGCTACTGTTCCCCTGTGCAGCTGTTGGAAGTTTCCAAGGAAGTCTGTCCAATGAAATATGGAGCTTGAGATGCTTTAGGTTTGCATTGCGGGCTCTGATACATTTTGTGTCTCCACTCTGCAGGCCTGACTGGCTACAGTCTTGCCAACTGTGATATTCCCTTTACACACAAAGTCCTTGCCTCCAGTCCAGAAGAGCTGTCTTTCCTCCAAGTTCAGGAAGAAGCACCCAACGGTCCTGAATAGTGTTTCAAGAATAGGATTTATGTGTTAGGCCTCATAGTTACAAAAGTACACATGTTCTCATATTTAGATGTAATTTTAATAAATGTGTTCAGATTGTATCTTTAAATTTTGATGACATCTTTTTAATTGTATATTTTTTGATGATTTAGAAAAACTAAAAAAATCAATTTAATTTAAATTAACCAAAAGGAGAATGTGAGATTCGGACCTGCTAGCCTAGAGGCTATGGGGGTGCAGCTCACTCGATGTGCCAGTGTCTCACCACATCCTTTCCTCAGTGCGCATCTCCTCTTCCTCTTTTGCCATGTTTTCTTTGTGTTATTTGCTATGTTGTTTTTCACTTGTCACTACAACGGGGCCACACATTGACATGTTTGGGGGACAATGGATCCAAAAGATCCTGTAGGGTCAAAAGTTTTCTACCTAGATGTGTTCTGAGCTCACCAATGGCCTGAGCAAAGAAACCAAGAGAAGTGTGCCCAAATGGCAAAGCGTTGCTCCTTTGCAATCTCACTCAGATCTGGCTCACAGGTGTCTTCAATCACAATTTCATAGGTAAGAAGAGGTTGTGTACTTCACAGGGAAAAGATGCACTGCTTTGGAAAAGTCATCTGTACGTATATTTACCCAGGACAGCAGTCCAGCTGTGTTTTTTGAAACTTCTTTGCAGAAGGATGAGTGGACTGTGAGGCCAATAATGAGTGACAAGGGTTCCTCAAATCTATTTACACTCTAGCCTGGACGCCATTCAGCCCAGAGCTATGGGACAATGCCGTAGTGCATCCCACACACATTCTGCCTCCAAGAAAATCTTGGCTTATGAGAGTCAAATAAATAGAAGAGTAATCCAATGGATAGTTAAACTCATCACTTTGGAATGACTCTCCTGCTTTCCAGGTCAACCCTGCACCTCATGCTCCCAAGGCTTCTTACAAACAAGGATCTAAGATTGCTTAAAAATTCCCAGGCAAGGTTCCGTAAAAACCAGATTGAATATTAAGCAACAGCTCATGAAAATTCATTGGCAACTTCACACTATTACTTACTAGCTGGTTAAGGAACAACAAGGGAAAAGAAGAAACAAAATGCAGCCAATCAAACGAGAAACATTCTGAGAATTATATGTGTGTGTATGTGTCTGTGTGTGTGTGTGTGTGTGTGTGTATTCAGGTGCGTTTGACAAAGGAAAAGAAAGGACATGGATAAAAAGGAATACGGCCTAAAAGCTTAACAGCACTCACGCTTAACAGTGGCTAAACTGGAGCCTCCAGGAGCGGGGCTATTGGCCCAGGATCCATTGTTGATCGCTCACCCTGCCAGTGCAGCACACTTGAGAGCTCGCTGCCTCTGAGAGGCCCCACTCAGAGGGAGGTTGCTGCTGGCAGCCACTGTGGTCCAGCAGGAACCCAAGGCCTCCTTTTGGAGCTCTGTTTATGGGCCACAAGAGAGTGGGCCTGAGCCGCAAAATGCTTCGTCATGGCCGCACGGTGGGTCAGCAGCCTGACCTTGGAAGTGGGAGAAGAAGAAGGATGTGTTGCTGTTCAGGCAAGACAAGTGGTTTCCAAGGCTGTTCCCAGAAGAGCCCAGGAGCTGGTTAGACAGCACAAGTTCCTGGGAGCACTCCGTGTCTCTGAAAGCTCAAGAGGAGCTGAGCCCAGGGGCTGTTCAGCAAGGCCGAGGCCTGACAAGCGCTTCCCAGATCACCGTGTGGCCGGACAAGGCCGGGGCCATTCACCACCACAATCTGAAGCACAAAGCTTTGATGGAGGGTAAAAAGCCGTGGCCCAGTGGAAGGGGGCCGTGTCCTCAGGCCTGTGGGAGAATCACAATGCAGATCCTGGTGCTGCTGACTCCATCTCTCCCCACTTCTCTAAGTTCTTGGTGGCAGGACACACAGCTCACTGTAGCTTTCTGCACAATGAACTCAAGTGAGATTACACATCCCAAATAATTTTCTGTTACAGTTTAACTGACTGATTTAAGGGATTTCTGGAGCAGCAAACTTGCTTCCTCAAACATTTGCTGTGCATGGCATGGAGCACAGAGGAAAGATTTCATGTCAAAGGCATTGCCCAGGCAATGCTCTTTGGACGAGTTCTGCCCTGAGCTTTCCTTAGGAAGATCTGAAAGGTTCAGTGTCACTAGCACAAGCTCCTGCAATGGCTGCTGGCCAGCGGAGCAGGGCTGTCAGCTGGGAAACAAGTGTTGCCACAAGCAGCAGCTCACCCAGGGCAGCAAATCAAGAGCTGGCAATGAGCTGATCTGAAGGCCAAACCTCCTTGGCTCCTTCCAAGAGGGCTGGAACAGTTCCTCATTCCAATGAGGTGCAGTGTTGGACACCACAGCTCTGTGTGAGCACGGGACACAAGTTTGCTCCCACTGAGTGCTGTGATGGTTTCTGCAGGAGCTCTGGGCTCCTGTGCATGCCGGACACAATGAGGAGAGAAGGAGCCAAGTGCACTGACACACCTTTGCCTTGAGCATAACCCGGCCTGGACCAAACACACTGAAAGGTTTCCCCTTTGGCCCATGTCTTGAAACGTCAGGTCAGCTGTTTAACAACTTGGGTTGGTATGGTGACAAGAAATTTCCCTCAGAAATACTGGGTTTGTCTCCCTCTGTGCCTTCCCCTCAGCAGTTTTGCAGATGCTCCTGTCTGAAGCCATGTGTGTCACGCAGTTTGGGACAACTTTAACCAGGACCGTCTGCAATAAGTCATCTCCTCTAAAGTGTTCCAACAATCCCCTTCCAGCAATAGGAAATGAATACTAATTGATGAAAAAAAAACCCAACAGTTTCTTAGCAGAATGCCTACAAAGCAAGAAAAATGGCCAGGAACTTGTAGATATCAAACTGTCAGACCTCACCGTCCCCCCATCGGAACAAAGACCCAAAATGCCAGAGGAAATCCCCCCAGGACACGCATTCCAAGATGGTGCCCGGTTCTCCCTCAGGAAGAACAGGAGCTAGCACGGAGTAGTTCCAGCAGCAGATGAAAGTTTGATGGCTCATCCGGCGTCGACTTTCTCTCAATGCCAGAGCTCCGTGGAGCGGTCACAGCCGGTGAAGCAGCTGGGCTGGAGCCCCTCGGTGTCTGTTCTCCCCGGTGTGGCTCAGCTCACAGACTCTCGGGCTGGGAGCGGGGCCGCTCCGCTTCTGCCGGCACCATGTCCCTGGGCTTGGACAAACCGTTTTCTGCTAGGAGAGCCCGGCATACTGTTACACATATCTCTCATAAAGGCCATCAAACAACTACAACACTCTACCTACAGCAGCTGTCACCAAGGGCTGCAGAAATCCAGGACAGCTTAAAGTGAGAGTCAGAAGGCTTTAGTCTTGTTCCTGCCAGCAGAATTCTTGATCATCTGCTGCATTTTTATTTAGATGTAACATGAGAGCTGAGTTTTTCTGGTAAAATGTTTCATGATGAGGAATAAGTCTTGGAAGCAGAAGGTACTGGACTGACATGCAAAACCGTGAGCATATTCTCCAAAGGAGCCAGTTTAATTGTCCATTTTATTACTCTTGTACTTATTCCACACTTAGAAGCAAAACCAAGCTTTTCTTGGAGGCAAAACAGGCATGGGATACACTACAAGCCCTTGCAGGGTCACCGGGGCTGCCAGTGACAAAGGAGGCAGTCTGCTTCATTGTGAGCCACTACACAGCTACATCCCAATGTGTTTTTAGGTAGCATGCTATTATTAAGACCTCCTTTTCTGCATGAGACACAAAAAGCAGCTCCCAAATGATTTTCATGCAAGAATGCAGTAAAGAACTGATCCTGCTATCCTAATGAAGCTTTGGCTTTGGCAATTACACTCTTCCCATTCATCTTTTGACGCAGACACTCCGGGTTTTCTCCCACAGCCCTGCAAGGCTGGCAGTCCCTGTTTCCCATTTACTGTTCTTCCCTAGAGCCAGTACAGTGGCTGCTTTGAAACTCAAAGCCCTGAGATCTGGCTATCTTGAAGGAGCATGAAATGCTAATCAAGTGCTCACGTTGGTAATACCCAGGTCTGCACTTCCCAGGGCTCTGAAGCAGCAGCAGGAGGAGCATGCAGCATTCCTGGTGGTGGATGTTCATGTTTCTGGTGTGCAGGAGCAATGGCTTTGAGGAGGGACAAGAATGCCCCTATTGAAACAGTGGCTGTGCAAGGAGATGTGAAGTTTCACTGCCTTTTCTAGGCTATTTTAGAAAGATCTAAGAGAATATTGCAGCATGGAGCAGGTCCCTAATTTAGTCTCCAGAGAAATCCCTAAAGGACACGTTCACTCTGCTGCTGATGGCAACCTCATCAGCTCACGGACTAGTTTTCCCTGTGACATGCCACCCTGCCTGGGCTTTACTAGGCCAGGACTAGACCCAGAACTAAGCAAACACATGCAGCCACGTGGCATAGAGTTTTTTCCATCAGAAAACCTAATTAAGACATTCCCATGCAGTTTCTTCTATACCATCAGAAGCTGGCAACCACGAGGACTTTGCTGTCAAAGGGTTACAGTATGCACTGGGCCAGAAGTGGTTTTCCTTAAGGCAAAGCAAATTGAAATGTGAAGTTTAAAAGCTTCAAATTACTATGAAAGGAAACTGCCAAATAATTTCTGGAAAGGCAGCATTGTCAATGATCATGCAGCCCACTAAAGAGCAGGAGCTGAATCCAGAATTGATTGTTCCAGCTATGCAGGATTTCATTACACTGTCAAGCACTGATCCATGGGAACAAATGATCCCTAGGGCCTGGGCTGAATGGCATCCTGGCTGCAGTTTAGAGTTGAGGAACGCTTGTCACCCCTTATTGGCCTCACAGTCCACTCATCCTTCTGCAAAGAAGTTTCAAAAAACACAGCTGGACTGCTGTCCTGGGTAAATATACATACAGATTACTTTTCCAAAGCAGTGCATCTTTTCCCTGTGAAATACACAACCTCTTCTTACCTATGAAATTGTGATTAAGACACCTGTGAGCCAGATCTGAGTGAGAGTGCAAAGGAGCAAAGCTTTGCCATTTGGGCACACTTCTCTTGGTTTCTTTGCTCAGGCCATTGGTGAGCTCAGAACACATCTAGGTAGAAAACTTTTGACCCTACAGGATCTTTTGGATCCATTGTCCCCCAAACATGTCAATGTGTGGCCCCGTTGTAGTGACAAGTGAAAAACAACATAGCAAATAACACAAAGAAAACATGGCAAAAGAGGAAGAGGAGATGCGCACTGAGGAAAGGATGTGGTGAGACACTGGCACATAAAGTGAGCAGCACCCCCATAGCCTCTAGGCTAGCAGGTCCTTCTCTCACATTCTCTTCTTGATTAATTTAAATAAAATTTCTTTATTGTTTATAAAAACTAAAATAAAACATATACAATTAAAAAGATGTCAACAACATTTAAAGATACAATCAAAAGATTTATTCAAAATTACATCTAAATATCAGAATATATATCCATCTGTAACTACGAAGCCTAACAAAAAATCCTATTCTTGAAACACTCTTCGGACCGTTGGGTGCTTCTTCCTGAACTTGGAGGAAAGACAGCTCTTCTGGACTGGAGGCAAGGACTTTGTGCATAAGGGAATATCCGAAGCATCCAGAGAAAACCTCTTGGCAAGCCTGTAGCCAGTCAGGCCTGCAAAGTGGAGACATAACATGTATAGTCATTTCAGAACAGAAATGCCCTGTACTTACCTGCATGTTCCGAGGTCTTCTCTTGGCTTGTGCTGCTGGATCTTGGCCTGGAGAAAATGCAGGACAAAAGAACATATGAGGAGGTAGAAGGAGAAGGGAGGGAATGGGCGCACCATAAAAGGAGGAAAACCTCCTTAGCATGGTCACTGATAAAGGCGGAAATGCAACACATAAACCCAACAGGATGCAAAGCTGATTAATTGTTCTTCAGCTTTCAGTTGCTGGAGTCACACAGAGCTGGCCAAGCTCAGGCTGAAATAATAGCCAAGTTCAGCAGTTGACCCATCCTGAGGCACTTTGAAGCCCTGCCTCCTCTTCCCCACCACCACTTTTGCTCTTGGGGAATTGTTCTTGGGTGGGCCAAATGCTGAATACACAGACGTTTGCCGAAATACATGGGACAGCTGACTGTGCAAAATCACCACAGGAGATGGGAAGAGTGAGGTGAACAGCACACACTGGAGCAGCAGACCCCTTGGCTTACCTCATCTCCCAGGACTCCTGGAAATCCAGCTGGGGAGAGCTGCGCAGAGACCCTGCAGCACTGTCAACAGGGAGACTTCCTGCCTTGCGTATTGGGGGGATCAAAGGCAGTCCCAGTGACACCTTCTTCATTTCCCCACCACTGGAATACGGCAAGGAAGCCTGGAAAGAGTAGAACACAGTGCTCAAAACAACCATCCACCCTTGCCTCTTTGATGCCTCAAGAAGTTTATCTATGCTCTTAACAGGCACCTTGACAAAAAGTCAAACTGATGCAGCAGATTGGCACAGGATGGGGAATAGAAAGGGAACTGGTGAGGGAGAGACCATGGCACACATTTGCATCTCTCCCCGCCTTCTCACTTTATTGGAAATGTGGCTGCATTCCCAGCTGGCTTCCACACATTTGACATGAAGATGTTTTGGGGTGCCACTGCCTCCACGGGCCTTCTGGATGGCATGGCAGTAGGTTTAGATCACTGTTCTCTCCCTGACCCAAAGGTGCCTCACAGCCAGGGCTCATCTCCAGCCATGTCCCCACAAAGCCATTCTAAGCCATGTCAACACCTGCTTTGCTCAAGCCCCTCCCTTCTTCTGCTGCTGCCCTTCCCTCCTACAGTTCCCCAGCAGCCTTGGAGCCCAGATGCTGCTGAGCTCTTGGGATGCTCGCTGCTCTCCAGCTCCCACACATCCATCACCTCATGCTCACTGGCATCGAGGAAGTTAAGCACAGCTCCCTGCCCTGCTGCTCTCTGCAAGCTCTCTGTCTGCCCCACTTGCTCCAGGGCCCCCATGCCATGGTCACCAATGGGGCTGGAGGCAGCAGGGGCAGATGCACACCCATGCTTAGTATCCCATCATTTCTGGCCCAGCTAAAGAGCCAAACCAGGACCTGTAAAAACTTCACTGAAAGGGTCAGTTCCTGTCAGGGAAGAGGTCTCAGAGCTCTGCCAACAGCACATCAATTTACTGAAAACTCACCACACTGGACATTGCTTGGTTTTCCTACCTTGCATCCATTTCCCTGTGAAGCGAGCTCCTGTTTCTTTTTACTCTCTTCATCACAGCCGGTGCTGAGTTTACCAGTCTCCTGCTCTCCGTGGAACATCTTGCTTGGCTTGGAGAAGGAGAGCTCCTCTGGATGGGAAGCAGCAGCTTGGAGGGAAGGAGCATGGAGGGACTTGCCAGGGAAAACCTCTTGGCCAGAGGGTAGCCAGTCAGGCCTGCAAAGTGGAGACACAAAATGTATCAGAGCCCGCAATGCAAACCTAAAGCATTTCAAGCTCCATATTTCATGGGACAGACTTCCTGGAAACTTCTAAACAGCTGCACAGGGAAGCATGCTCCTCCTGGATGACACCTTGAAGCAGGCCCGGAGAAAATCCTGAGCCACTTCCCTGGAGCTACCACAGGAACAGCCTGGCCTCTGGGCTGCCCTGGGACAGCAGGGAGCCCAGAGGCCGGTGCTCTCCAGGAATGCCTCAGCTGCACAGGCACCCTCCTGCTCCTCTCCCTGCCCCACAGCTGAGCAGCCCTACAGCTGCACGGGGCACTGGCAGCAGCACAGCTCCTTGCAGGGGGCACATGCAGGACACAACTCTTCCCTGTGTGCATTGTGCACAGCCCAATGTGCACAACCTCTCTGGGCTGCCACAAGACCCTTCCTCCCAACAGAGAATACCTCACCTCCCCGCTTTCCTCTGTGTGATGCTGGTCCATGCTGATCCATGCTTGGCCTTCACCTTTTCCTCGGTCTGCAATTGCTTCGAGCCTCCCATGTCATGACTAGGAAGGGTGATCATGAGAGCAGGGGCAGATGCACACCCTTCCTTTGTATATTGTCATTTTTGGCACAGCTAAAATGTCACGTCCAGAGGTGTCCAACTCAGAACTTGGTCCGCTTTCTGGAGAACACGATGCTTTCACCAGCCCAAAAGGCTGGAGAGGTTGTCCTGCACGTGTGGAGGCTTGCTGGCAGCACAAGTAATTATCTGGGCGCCCATCGCCTCGCAGAGGGCGCAGGCAAGCTTGGTGACCACAGCGCAGACGTTGGCGCTTCGGACAGGCAGCGCCTTGTTCTCCAGGCAGGACCAGAGCACGGGCAGGGCGTAGCGCTGGACCACTTCAGGGCTCCTGGCATAAACCCATTCCACAAGCACTGCCAGGAGAGAGACACAGCTTCTTAACCACCAGCCTCAATGCAAACAAGGATCTGCCTCTGGTTTTGCTTCTTGCAAGCCTCTCTGGCCAAGATCAGTGAAATAGCAGACAGAGCCCCATGACCCAGCAATGGGCAAAGCAGCTGATCATCCTTGAAACACAACCACCAACCCCTCAGGACTCATTTCTCCAACCAGAGCCTTGTACCTGTGGCAGACTTTGTACCTTTACTAAATTTTTTCACAATTGGTTTCTGCATGAACAATGAATGAAACGTCAAATTGCCTTCTATTTCCTTTAACAAGTTGTCTAAACCCACATGGAAGTTTTGAAAATGCACCCTAGAGAGGCAATTGAGAGATTTCTAATAAAAGGAATCATTCTAGTTTTTAACTTTGAAGTCAAGGGCCAAAGGTCTCATCTGGCTCTTCCCTTTGCTCAGTGGCACACAGCAAAGGGCACTATTAGAACACCCTTCGAAACTCCAGCCCACCAGAAATGGCTGCTGCTTGACAGCTGGCAGAGAAACATCAGTGGCTAGCTGCTGTCTTTGGCTGAATGCTTTTGTGGCTTCCAACCAAGAGCTGTTTCAAACCTCAAGGTGTCTCAGAGAATTACCCAGACGCCATTGCCCTGGCATTTGAGCATCTCCACATTTGAATGGCATTTCCCCTCCCAATGTGAATGGCATTTTTTCTTACAATGTGCACTGAAATAGGGGCATAGAGAGAGAAGAAGGCTACACGGGGGACTGAAATCTAGCCAGAACACCAGTGTTTTCTCACACTGTCTCTGCAATCTGCTCTCTGCTCATTTGCTGAACTGAACTACAGCAAACACAGGCAAAAATTGACCTCCAACAGGCTCCTTGCATGGCAGGTTTGGCTGCGAGATCAAAGCCTGAAATGCTCAGGAGACCAGTCTTATTTTCTGATCAGGCAAAATGTTATGTAGTAGCCAATTACTATTCTGTGGTGGAAGAGACTTCATCTTCTCTATGCTGTTCATCCACCAGCAGTCCTCAACATTCCAACAGCTCCTGAAAGGCCCCCAAACCAATTCTGCTAAGCAGGAAAAGGGTATTGGTACCCATTTTAAAATGGGACTTCATTTGAGTTTAAATGCAATTCAAGACTTTGGTCACTATGGAACTTGAGAAGAGCCCCAGGGAGAGCTCAGCCCCGAGGCCGAGCGCTGCCCCCATCTCAGATGCTGCACAGCTCTGCAGCAGCCCGGGAAAGCCTGCCAAATACACCTGCCTTGGCCATTGGGCAGGAGGGACAAGCTCAGCACCTCCTGATTTGGAGGAGCTCCTCTACTGTCTGTTCTCAGGCATTCCCTGGAAATACTCCCTCAGAAACCTCTTGGCTTAGAAGGGGAGGCCATACCTGTGATCCGCTCTGTGACATCCAGCAGAGCTTGGCCACTCAGTTGGCTCCATTGGTGGCTGAGCTCTTTCATCAGTGATACTTCATCTACAAGTGAAACACACGTTTCTGCTCACTCTTCTGAGGCCATAGGAGAAAGGACAGTGGGAAGAGAAACGGCAGGGGCAACCCCATTTTATACAATTCAGTCAATTTCTGCTCCTTTTTGAATCCCTTCCTTCCTTCCTTCCTTCCTTCCTTCCTTCCTTCCTGCCTTCCTGCCTTCCTTCCTTCCTGCCTTCCTTCCACCTACCTTACTTGGCAGGGTTCAAAATTCCAAAAGAAAAGCTCTCCTTTCACATTTGTAAATCCAAAGTTGTCTGCTCTACCAGGAGCTATGTCAAAACATTTCCCACCAGGGACCTCAAGAGTTCAGTCACATGGAAGCAGGTAGAAGGTTTTGCATCCCAGAGCAAAAAGGAAGAAGCCCATCTTGGGACACAGAAAGGTGCTGAGTCAGGCCGTTCATGACTTCACAGAGCAGCTGAGGTGGAGCAAGTGGAAAGTGCCCCCGAAGACCTGCCTCTTCAACACTCCATTTTTCAGGCGTATTCCCCCAGTGGGGCATTTTCGGAGCTGACATCAATCTGTGTGGCCAAGGAATTTACAGCAGCCCTTGCCTAGGCAGCTATTTGCTATTGCCATCTTGCCCCATGCAAAACAACATGTGGGACAAGGCATCATTGACAGCTGGATTTAGACCCGTTTGTTAGAACGAAATTAACTTGGTGAATCCTAAGTTCCCCTCTGGAAAAAGAAGACAAAGAAGAAAGGTGGAAAAGAGGCAGTTAATGCCTAAAATGTAGAGCCTTCCAGGTGGCTGCTCTGCAGAAGCTCTGATGGGCCGCTGTCCCTTCATGCCAACAGCAAAGCTGTTCATTTGGGAAGTCACACAGGGCCCAAGCAAACTCCAAAGCCCCTTTGCCCCTGAATTGTAGCAAAGCTGAGTCCAGGGCTTTGTCTTCAGACAAGCGGCACAGAGCCAAGGGCGCCTGGGACTGTTGGGAAATGCTGCTGCACATTCCAGCCTGTTGGGGACTGGTGGATAAGGACTGCACCTGCGCAGCTTCTGGTGGGGGTCAGCTGCAGCGTTCCACAGACAACAGCAGCTACCAAGGCACTCAGCCTTCTCTTGTGTTGGAGAGACAGAGACACAGTTGAGGAGAGTCCATGCCAGGGCTCAGCCTTACCTAGATGAACCACAGATTGGTCCAGTGCCTTCACAGCTGCGGCATGAACCCCGGGATCCTTGGAGTTTAGGTTCTTTGTTATCCCTTCAACCAAACGGATCATCACCGGGTTCAGGGCATCTGCCAGGAGTCCTATGATTTCTGCCAGCACGTCCAGCGCCTTCTGCTTCACTTTCTTATGAGTGTCAGATATTCTCAGGACAAAATGATCAAAAATCTGGGAAGAGAATAAACAACATGAAAGCTGGAATAAAATATGGCCCTTTTTTCAGAGGGGATGTAGAAATGAGCACTCAGCAATGTAAAAGATGAAAGAGATCCTTTCTGTCAGGTCAGCCCTTGCTTGCACAATTTCACCGTTTTCCTGTGGGCCACTCACTGGAATGGCTGCTCAACCTGATGCTGCTTGAAAGATTGTCATCTCTTTTTAAGAATTTTGGCTGGGGACAGAATAGTTCCTAGGGTGTTTCTCTCCACCTGTAAATCTTTAAATCAATTCCATTCTTTAATTCAAAAGTCTACCTTTGCTTGCAAAGTATGGAAGCTGATATTTACAATGCCCATTTTTCTAGACAGTTGCCTCAAGCACTGAGGGCAATTCTGATTGTGCCAAAACTGTGGCTGGAGGAGAGCTAAGTTTTATTTTGTCTGTCTCAGAACCTGTGTCTGCAGAAGGGCAGGGCTCTGATCAACTCTTCCAGGATCCAAACCATTTCTCTAACTAACAGGTAGACTTCTGAAATGTAATGTGCTCTACAGCTCTCATTAGAGCACGTTCTGTCCCTTGACAGCCACAGTATCAGGCACCATATTCTGGAAAAAAGGGGAAAAGCAGCTACTGGGAGGAGAAAGCGTGGGTCTGTCCTTAGCTGTTTTCTTCCTTTTCCAAAGAGAAAAAAGGCCTCCCAACAAGGGTGAGCACCGTCTTTACCAAGAGGAATAGGGCTGAGGATGGAAATGAGCAGCCAGAGTTGTGCCTGTGCAAGACAAGATGGAGTTTACAGCGGTATCCTTTTAAAAACATTTCGCTTAAACCAACCCAGCCTGATACTTCTCTTCCCCATGCAAACTTTTTTTTTTTTGTCTAGAGAATAATGGCCATGCTTTCAATGGCTGGATTCCCTTCACATAATTCAACTGGGACTAGGAGACAGCAGCAGTTACACCAGCAGAAAATTCTGCCATCATCTGATCAACAGCAGCAATAGGCACCTGCCAGTCAAATACAGCTGGACTGAAATAACTTGTCCTGAAGCCTGGAGCTGAATTACATTTGTCTGGGTAAGAGGGACCAGCCTGTCCCAAACAGCCAGGATGTAGTGCCAAGACACACTGAATTCACTTTACTTCTGCAGGCTTGGGAGAGGAGCTAAAGGAAAGGAACAATGAAGATACACTACGTACTTGGACAATGTTGGCGGAGATCAGCTGGGGGCTGCTTTTGCACAGGTCTAGGAGGAGTGCCACTCCTTCCATCCGTGTCTGAAACCCCTTGGCTTCCAGGAGATGGTAAAGCTTCTGGAGCTCCTCCCTTCCTTTCACAGCTGCAGGTGATGTGACCTGGGCTTTTGGGCGGCGTAGGAGGCGTCCAACAGTGGCAGACTTCACCCTGGAAAACAAAACCAAATTAGGACCTGCTGCTGATAATACCTTCAGTTAATTGTCAGCCAGACAACTTGAGGAGCATTCCTAATGAGGTGATTTCGAGCTCGAAAATGATGAGGCTCTGAAAACAACGTGGACCTCGTGACAATCATTACGGGAGACAATCTGCAAGTAACATTCTCCCCACTGCTCCCTAAGGAAAACCAAGGGTAAGATGCATCTGATCTAGCTTCAGATGGCTTCCAAGGCACACATTGCTTTGTAGGGAAAGAGAAACACTACTTCCAAGTTTAAATGCCTCCTCATATGGGATGTGTATGTCTTATAATAAGGAAAAGCATCACTCTGAAGAAGGGTCTCTACACCCAGGCATGACAATCCAGAAAAGTAGCCCAGATGCATCTGAACAGATGAACAGGGGCATCTCTGAAGGATCCAGAAAATCAGTAACAGAGATAGAAACGGAAGCCAGACATGCCAGAACTACACTCACATTTAATTTGCTTCCCTAGAGACCAGATGCACAGCTTAACAAATCCACTGGCAATAATCCTCATGGATCAACCTGTCTCTTCCATGAGCATGCTAGCCATGCTCCTGAGGCATGTGGTCACTTTCCTGCCACTGCTGAGCATGACAGAGCTAAATAAATTCCCTCTGTTATCAGAGGAGCAAGTAGCTCTGCCAGTGGCATGAAGAGACAGCAAGGACCAAATTCCTGTCTTAAATGCTGATTGCAGCCCAGGGGGAAATAAACCAAACATGCTGCCCATCAAGCAAACTATATGAAGTACAGGAATATCAAGACAAAAAGTCCACATTGAGACCCCTCTTGACCAAAACGGCTCAGGAATTGCCTTGCTCCTTACTACTCAAACTTGGTACTGTTTGAGGCTAAGAAAACCATGAATCAGCCAGGCCAAACCATATGGATAGGAACTGCTTCTTTGGGGAATGGCATCTTGCTTCTAGACTGGGACTTCTCATTGAAACACCCATCTGACTCCACTTGGAGGAAAAAAACAAAACCCTGGTTGAATTTACTTGTCTCAAGTCAGGCAGCAGAGACTTTGCCCTCTCCTAGCCTCCACAGCACTGCCCTTGCCACTGCCCTGGATCATCTGAGCTGCAACCAATGGGTGTCTTTTTGTCGCCCAATTTTTGTGGAAAGCCCTGCAGAGAAGTTGTGTTCAACACAATGCAGAAGTAGACATTTTTTATCCCAGAGCATTTGTAGGGAAAGGAAACAATCTCTGGCCCTGGTCATCTCCACCAGAAAGATTTGCCTGAGGAAGAGGCATGTAAAGCTTGTCTGTGCTTGGTCACATCTGACAAAAGTGCTCAGTACCGTTTGCTTGAAGGCAATGTGTCCTGGGGCTCCTTCGGGCCATCGTTCCTCTCCTCCACCGGCTCCTTGACAGGTGGGCATTCACCCTTCTGGCTTTCCATCCCCTACAAAGACATAAAGAAACCCCATTTATCTTTAGAATATAAAATAGAAAATTCTATCTTTGAAACACAAGTCAGAACCAGGATCATTGCTACCAAGGCTTAGGGAAACATTTCCTAACTTACAGAAAGAAACAGACCACAGATTCAGTGATGCCAGCTCTTTGTTTTCAATAGCCCAAGGCAGGTTATGGATGCTACCATACTGAGCAGCAGTCTAAAATCCCAAATTCATTCGTCTTGAGCATAAATGGGAATAATGCAAACTGATAGGCAAGGAGTGGTCTTAAAGGAAGCACCAGAAAAAATTGGACTCTTTGGGGGTTGGCCCATTGTGTTGGAAGTAGAATTGGTTCAGCGCTTACTCTCCCTGCTCCTGCACAAAGACACACTCCCTTCTGTAATGTAAATAAAAAGAACAATATCCCCCCCAACCAAACAAATGATTTTCCACTGGATGCTGCTGAATTCACCAAGCTTCTTCCAGCTCCACAGGGCTTGACAGCAGGGCAGTATTCCCAAAAGACAGACAGTAATTGTAGTAACTAGGATTGACCTGGACATCTTTTGTATATTGGGACATTCCCTTGGCACTACTACTTCCAGTCTCTTTTGCCATGACTCTGTTATCTTCAGGAGCACTATTGTCACTTAATTGCTTTACTGGGGGCAGAGTAGGGAGAGTGTGGTGGAGGCCTGACACGTGAGTGTAAACCCTTTTGCTCCTCTTTCCCTTTCCTCTTTGTGACCCATATTCAAGGTATTCAAAACCCCACTTTTTCCCTAATAATAACAGTTCCTCTGAGGTCTGCAGATGAGCAGGCTGAGGATTAACAGCTCATTCCCAGGAGCCAAATGATTCAGCAGAGGAGGAATGAGATAAAGAGCCATTGGGCATGTTTGATCTCCTATTAGCAGTGCCAATACTTGCACGAAGGAGCTATTTCTCCTGCCAAGCACTTACTTTCTTCTTAATTCTTCTCAGGATATCTTCCAGGTCATGTGTGGAAAGAGCTTGTTCCAGAAGCTTTTTAAATTTTTGATGGGTCAGTAACATCTTCACCATCTCCTGTCCATAATGCCTAAGGAAGGAAACAAAAGAAAAGTGAACAAAGGAAGAGTGTTAACAGGAGAGGCTGATGCCTTAAACTCATCAGGTGCAATCCTTGCATGAAGATTGCAAGCATTGCATCCTACCTACTCAACAAAGAAGGAGATTTACCTCTGACACTGCACAGTGCTGCCAGCTGAACACAAGAGGCAAGAGGAGAATGTGGGGCAAGAGAAAAATACCATTTCTCTCTGAAACTGGGGTGTGCTTCTGTGGGATCAAAGGATCCCAGAGAACAAGCAGAACGCATCTGCTTTGTTGTCAGAGCCTACTAGCTGTGTCCTGCTGCCACTGCACAGTAATTTACCTTTCTTTAACTGGCAGGAAAGCCAGGACAAAACACCTCATCCTTTCTTTTGATTATTCTATACTACATGTATGCACAGGGGCAGCTGGTTGTTCTGATGTTCTTGGCAGCTATTAATGGGAATTTCATCATCAGAGGAAGGGGATTTTGGTGGTTTGGGGGGATTTTGCCACGAGGAAAGCACAGTTTTCTTCAAGAAGAAATTTGGAGGTCAGTGAGCCACAGAAAACAGCATTCTAGAAATCTGCAGAAGAGGTTTAGAAAGACTGAAGGTGTTGCCTAAAGACCTCGGAGATATTTCTAGGGAAGTCTTCGGTTAATATGAACTAGATGTTTGGGATCCTGCAGTGGTGGACATTAGCCAGCACTTTGGCTTTCTCTTGTGCACCTAAGGCCAATCCAAACTGTTGGACTGGCTAATCGGAGCTCTTTGGATCTCAGTAAAGAATCCTTCGAGTCACAGGAAATTGGCAATGCTCCTTCTCGCTGGCCAGCCTCAGGTTACCCAGTGCAGTCATTCCCCCAGGCAACCCAGAGCAGCGGTCACAGCACCAAGCCTGACAGAGCTCAAGAAGCGTTTGCACAATGCTCTCAGGCACATGAAGTGACTCTTGGGCTCTCCTGCACATGGCCAGGAGCTGGACTTGATGACCCGCATGGGTCCCTTCCAGCTCAGCACATTCCATGATTTGATAACCCTTATCCACACAGTGAGGTCACTTCTTATTTCCTTGAGTTTCCACTCTTGTGTGGTTTTACCTTTCAAGCCAAACACAAAAGGGTTCTCCTGGTTTTGGAGGTGAAATGAAGCTCATTACCTTGTGTCCTTGTGACAGTCCTGAGCAAGCGTCCCTGCCACCTCTGCCAGCCTCTCAGCCTTGGGTGTGCCTGCGAGCTTCGTGACTCCCATTTTCTCCATCAAGGACAGGAGCAGTTCGGCCGCACACTTCCGCACCTGCACGTAGCGGCTCCTGGGAAGGAGAGAGCAAACCCTGGGGCACAGGGAGAAGGAGCAGCAGCAGCACAGGCCTTGGCCAGAGCCTGCTCCCTGTCCTTGCTGGGGCAAGGAGCCTGGGTTCTCCCTGCAGCTTCAGACACCTGCAGAAGCTTCTGTCCTCAGATAAACACTAAATTAGCATTGTACACAAGGACTGCCGGCAGGGAAGAGGGAAGAATTCAGTCTCCCTGCGCTATCTGATACACAATTCCTTTCCCAAAACTTACTCGGAGAAAGATTAAAGTGATAGATCACATATGAATTATTTAGAAATTAAGGACAATTCATGCTGACCCATCAGAGGGCACCCAGTACACAGAGCTGCAGCAGGATGAGGCTCTTTCCACCCATTGATTCCCAAATCTACAGACCTCAGGGAAAAAACAAATGCCGGGAAAACACGCTGTGGGCCATGAAGTTGCAGAATAACCACCAATGCCGCCTGTTTCTTTTGTAAAGCGTGGCAAGGGATACATCTGAGCATTTTACACTATTGCAAAGCTGAGGAAAGGGTGGCAGTCAGTTTAGCCAGGTTCTCCTGCTCTAGACACTGTCTCTTGGGAGCTATCAGGCCCAGCACCAACACTTAAGGCAGCATTTGCTTCAGCTGTCCCATGGCACTCGGCCTGTGAAGGTGCCTGGAAAGTGATTCATCCTCTCAAGGCTAACATGAAACATCAGGTTGGATAGAAAGTAGAGCTCTGAGGCCAGGACAGTCACACAAGACTCCTTTTGGCAGCAGCTGCACCCAGCACATTGTCCCCATGTGCTCCATGGCCCAGCAAGGACTCTCCTCATTTCTCGAGTTTATGGCATCATGAGGATACATGGTTTTCCCCAGGGCTTCTGTGGTTAGCGCTGTGAAATATGCAACAGAGCTCACAGCTGCACCTGCAATTGTCCCTCTTCCCACAAAAGCACAAGGCTCTATCTTTAGCCCTTGCAGGCACTTGCACTTCCCCACCCTTCACCACGTCTAGGAAACTCTCACAGACTGGGAGAACTCCAGGAAGCAGCAGGAAACTGAGTCACAGGAGCTTTAGTTTGGATATCAGGAAAACGTTTTTCACCCAGAGGGTGCTTGGGCCCTGCAACAGGCTCCCCAGGGCAGTGGTCACAGCACCAAGCCTGACAGAGTTGAAGAAGCATTTGGACAACAATCTCAGGCACACGGTGTGACCCTTGGGTCCTTCTGGGCAAGGCCAGGAGCTGGACTCCATGGTCCTCACGGGCCCCTTCCAACTCCCCATATTCTACAGTTCTGTGATTCTGTCACCTAATGGGCTGCAGGAGGGCAGCAATAGGTGACAAGGGGAAAGAAATGAGGTTGATGGGAGAATCAAGTCACTGAGTCCACAGAAGAGGCAGGATACAGGACCCTTCCCTCCCAGCATTCCCATTCTCTCTCTCATCCCTTCCCCTGCCCACACACTGGAAGCTGAAGAATATCACTAAAAGAAGAAGAACCTACTTGACTCCCCTGTCCATGAGAACAGTCATTGCTCGTGCAGGAGTCACGTTCTCGACCATCATCCCCAGGCTCTGACAGGCTGCCTTCTGAATAAACTCTGGGGAGTTCCACACCATGTGGAGAAGGACCGCAGCAACCTCATCCGCCTCGGAGTCCATGTCCTTCCTCAAGATGGCAAAGAGATCTCCCAGAGTGACAATTGCAGAGCACGACACCTTGGACCTCAGGTTGGTCACCTGGGGAAGTCATGAGGGGAAACATAAGAATCACCTTGAAAAGAAAACCAGTTTCCTTAGACAAAACTCCCAGGAAATCACAACAGGTCCCACTGTGTAGAGAGGAACAGAAAAGCACTGGAAGAGCAGAGGAGCCCAAGCACACAAAGGCACTCACTCTGGCACCAATTTCTGGCCCCACACCTGCTTACTGCAGGCAAAAAAAAAATATGTTTCACTCAAGTGTTCTACTTAAACTCTCTAGAATGTCAGCTGCTTTGATTTTAGGCCCTTTGATTTGAAACACAAAGAAGCAAATTAAAGCAAGGGATGCTTTCAAACCATAAAGCACAAGTCAGAAAAATAAAACAGTCAGGTACTCCTGTTCCAAAAAGCAACACCTGTAGTTGAAGCACTCAGACAGGAAACAGAAAACACAGGCTCAGGTCTACAGACTCATTTGCAGTGTTCAATTACAGCTTGGGCAGAGATTGGGACTCTGGCATACAATGTCATTAGTGTCTCCGTTTCTGCCCTGCATTATAATGGCACCACAGTCAAAGACAAGTGTCAGATACGCCACCTGCCAGTAAATACAGCTGCACGTACACACAGATCCTGCAGATAGCTGAGAGACATTAGAAATAGAAGGTCTAAAACCAGAAATGAAGACAGTCCCTGAGCACACATGGAGATGAACAAGCACATATCCACTCTACAAGCCGGGCATGAAGTATGGGGCACAATTCAGAGCAATGTTCTCACCTCGCTGGTAACTGCCAAGCAAATCTCACGAAGTCGACAAAGCAGGACTTCGGAATGGGACTCAGCCAGGTGTGTGATGTTTAAGAGTCCCTTCTTCTTCTGTTCCCTGAAAGGCAAGTGCCACAAAGATTGATTTTTCTCTCTACCCAAGAATTAGGCAGCACCCTCTGAAATGACCAGGCTGGCAGCTCAGTCAAACCATGGGAGGTGCTTTTCAAGGAGTACTTGATAAAATCGTGGAACACATTGCCACAGGGTGCTGTGGCTCTCAAAAGCATACACAAACCCACAAGGCAAATAGGGGGCTTTCAGAGTCTTCATTTGGGGCCTTTCTGAAAATCTCTGGTATTAAGTCCCTCAGTCACGGCTTCCTAGAAGCTGTGAGGCCTGGCCATGCTGCTGTTTCTTGTCATCTCTCTGGACCTGTGCCTGAGACACATCCCATTGGGCTGTTACTGGGACATTTTCCTTCTTTGTCAGCCCCAGCAGGCAGTTCAGCACTGAGACTCTGCACTGCCACTCTGGAGCTGAGTGATTCCATTCTACAATCTACACCTGTGTGTCACCCACTCCACTCCACCTCACACATTCCCCAAAAAGGCAGCAGGATGTGTCCCAGAAGATTAAGATTCTACACCTGGGCAAAAACTGTTGAAACTCTGGCTTTTCCCAGAACACTCCTACCTATGACAACCCTCACAGCAGCAACATGTTACCTAAAAGTTGCAAACAACTCCCTCTCTCAGCACTTGCTTTGTGCAGGCCCTCAGCCTCAGGAAGGTATGTGAGGCATCAGGGCTGCAGCACAGGGCTGGTGACCGATCCCACGGGCACCCCCGAGTGTCATCAGGACCCCCCACACCTGCAGAAGCTCTCGGCACCTCACAGGGCACCAAGAGAAATGGGGAAGAGAAAGCAGAAGACAAAGGGCAAAGCAAAGGAAATGCATCGTGGCAAATTTTTCATGCTTATCCCTGTGAGAATGAAGCAGCCACCAGGGAGTGGATGCTAACTAACCCAGACATCAAAAAGACAAGCAATATCACCTAACATTTACAGGGTTATCGCTTCTGGGGCTCCTTCTGTCTGTGTAGAATTTTGGGACACATTGTGAGTGTTGACAAAACATCTCAGGCCCATATGAAGCAGTGAGAAGGAAAAGTTGAATGCCCAAAGTGCAAGATTCCTAGAGAATTTGATTTCTTTTCCCTTCTCTTCTGCCATGAGCCCTTCAGGAGTAATGGCATGCTGAGGGACTTGAAAATGCACAACTCAGTCCATTTGTCAAAAAGAGGAGCTCCCTGGAGCTGCTTCTGGGACTCGCATGCAGGAGTCCCTGCCATTGCTGTCAGCAGGAAGGAATCTTACTCAGTCCCACTGGGCCAGTGGCCCAAGGCACCCAAATCTCAACACTCAAAACTGCTGCCATCCCGCTTCTGCCTTCAGCCAGCAAATCATCTCGGCCCACAGCTTTCTCTCCTCCCTCAACATTTCCTTTGCAGCTCCATGGAGCAGCAGGCAAAGCAAGGAAACAGCAGGGACCTGCTGCAGCTGCAGCACTGCTGCACAGCAAGGCCAAGCAAAGGCTGCTCTCCAATCTTTATGCTCTCACGGCTCTGCAGTGGTTTCCCCAGAGCCCTTTGGCCCTCTGGGCTCTCGGGGCTCAGAGGCACTAGCAAGACACGCTTCTAACAGACCTGAACGCTGAGAGGGGACACGGAGGGAACGGGGCCTTTCTTACCAGTCATCGCTGCCGAGCATGGAGAGTGCCTCCTGCAAGGACTGCTGTGGGTTTGAAAAGGCTCTGTCCTTCTGCCCATGCCCACGCAGTGGCTCCTCTCGGCGCTTGGCACCAGTGGCCGTCTGCGAGGTCACTGTAAGGAGAGGGTCGGCCATGGGTGCTGCAGCCGCGGGCAAGGCACCCCGCCATGGAGTGGCCTGCAGCCCCATCTCCCAGCCAGGGCTCCATGTGGCACACACTGCCACTGGCTCAGAGACTTCCCTGCTGTCTGGCTCCTGGGGCTCCTTGCTTGCTCCCAGCCTCCCCCAGCTGGGCACAGCTCCAGGCTAAACCTGACAATTGCCCCCACAGCGCCAGCTCCCAAGTGCCACAGCTGCCACAGCCAGCGGCAGCTTCCTGAGGCCACAGAGCTCCCACTCCCTGCCCGACAGTGCCGACAGCAGGACTGGCTACCCCAGGAGGGAACCCCTCAGCTGCCTCTCTTGTCTCAGCACCCGGATTTCTCCCAGCCCTGAGGACAGGGGCACTCTGCAGCTCCCTGAGGAAAGACCTGCACCTGCCTCGCAACAGCACCAAGCCAAGCCTGAACAACCCACCCTGCTGGACCCAGCTCAATCCCCATGGAGCAAGGACCAGGGAACAGCCACACCTGACCCTTCACTCATGACCTCTGTTTCCATTGACTTCAAATGCTCTAGACTATCTAGCTGGAGTAACTCCAAAGTAGATTTGCTGCTCATTTTCAGGACAGACCACGGACCCAAGATGCCAGCTGTGCTGCCTGAGGCAGGAGGCAGTTTGTGCCCCTTGTGCAAAGACAAACCCCTGCAGGAAAAAGCTGCCACAGGGCAGGCTTACCTGAGGAGTTGCGTGGGAAGCTGTCATCCCCACGGAGGGTGGGCGTACTGGGCAGCAGTGGCACGTTGTCCTGCTTTCTCACGACCGTTTTCTTCATGGCGCTACCAGGGTGTTTTCTCTGCACACTAGGAGCTGTGCCAGTGACAGGTGGGAGGCTAAAGGCTGCAGGGACCAAAGAGAAGCTTGTCAGTGGAGGGTGCTGGACAGGGTGACAATGGAAAGGGCCAGAAAAGTTGCTGGAGCAGAGTAACATCTCTTTGTTATCTCAAAGATCTTCAAGTATAACAATGGCACACTAACATGGGATAGTGATCACAGAATCCCAGAATCCTAGAAGAGTAGGGGTTGGAAGGCGCCTCTAACCACCATCTAGTCCAACCCCTGTGCGCAGGGACATCCTCATCTAGATCAGGTTCCTCAGAACCCCATGTAAGCTGGCCTTGAACACCTTCAAGGATAGCCCAACAGCAGCTTCTCTGGGCAAATCTGGGCAGCTTTTCATCCCCTTCATTATAGAAAAAATTCTCCCTGCTATCTCATCAAAATCTACCCTCTTCTAGTTTAAAAGCAAACTGCAGTGATGTTTTTCCTGAGAAACAAGAAAAACCCAATACTGCTTTGCTTTTGTTCTCCTGTTCCACAGGCTGGCAGGGAAAGTTACCAGAAGAAAGTGCAGATAACCTTGCGTGATGCCCTCAGGCTGAGCGCTGCCCCCTGAGGGCCCTGCTGCCGCCCTCGGGCAGCGCTCACAGCCCTGCAGCCAGAGCCCCTCAGCCGGGATGCAGTCGGGAACGCTGCTTGCTCCTGGGGCTACAGCAGAAGCACTGGCTGGGGCTTCAGCACAGCTCTACAGCGCCAGCTCCTCAGCAGGGAGCAGCAGGAGAAGGATCTCTGGAATCTTCATCAGAAGAATTTGAATTTTGTTTCTTCCAGGTTGCACCCCGGTTGAAAAGCATTCTTTTGGCTTCACCTTCCCTGGAGGCTGCTCTCCAGGAGAGAGTCTGAAGCCCCAGTGTACTTTGCAAGACAGAGTTTTCTACTCTGGAAGACTTTCGAGGTAAAGTTGGGAAGCTGATATTCTCTTACTGACTGAGTGAGGCCATTGGCAAGACACTTCATGCCTCTGTATTT
>NC_052018.1:100547069-100566381 GCF_015832195.1 Motacilla alba alba
TGGTTTTGCTTCTAAGTGTGGAATAAGTACAAGTGTAATAAAATGGACAATTAAACTGGCTCCTTTGGAGAATATGCTCACGGTTTAGCATGTTTGTCCAGTACCTTGTGCTTCCAAGGCTTATTCCTCATCGTGAAACATTTTACCAGAAAAACTCAGCTCTCATGTTACGTCTAAATAAAAATGCAGCAGATGATCAAGAATTCTGCTGGCAGGAACAAGACAAAAGCCTTCTGACTCTCACTTTAAGCTGTCCTGGATTTCTGCAGCCCTTGGTGACAGCTGCTGTAGGTTGAGTGTTGTAGTTGTTTGATGGCCTTTATGAGAGATATGTGTAACAGTATGCCAGGCTCTCCTAGCAGAAAACGGTTTGTCCAAGCCCAGGGACATGGTGCCAGCAGAAGTGGAGTGGCCCCGCTCCCAGCCCGAGAGTCTGTGAGCTGAGCCACACCGGGGAGAACAGACACCGAGGGGCTCCAGCCCAGCTGCTTCACCGGCTGTGACCGCTCCACGGAGCTCTGGCTTTGAGAGAAAATCGATGCCGAATGAGCCATCAAACTTTCATCTGCTGCTGGAACTACTCCGTGCTAGCTCCTGTTCTTCCTGAGGGAGAACCCGGGCCATCTTGGAATGCGTGTCCTGGTGGGATTTCCTCCGGCATTTTGGGTCTTTGTTCCAATGGGGGGACGGTGAGGTCTGACAGTTTGATATCTACAAGTTCCTGGCCATTTTTCTTGCTTTGTAGGCATTCTGTTAAGAAACTGTTGGTTTTTTTTTTCATCAATTAGTATTCATTTCCTATTGCTGTAAGGGGATTGTTGGAGCACTTTAGAGGAGATGACTTATTGCAGAGTGTCCTGGTTTAAGTTGTCCCAAACTGCGTGACACATATGGCTTCAGACAGGAGCATCTGCAAAGCTGCTGAGGGGAAGGCACAGAGGGAGACAAACCCAGTATTTCTGAGGGAAATTCCTTGTCACCAAACCAACCTGAGTCGTCACACAGCTGACCTGACGTTTCGAGACATGGGCCAAAGGGGAAACCTTTCAGTGTGTTTGGTCCAGGCCAGGTTGTGCTCAAGGCAAAGATATCTGAGTGCACTTGGCTCCTTCCCATTGTGTCCAGCACATAGAGGAGCCCAGAGCTCCTGCAGAGACCATCACAGCACTCAGCAGGAGCCCAGAGCTCCTGCAGAAACCATCACAGCACTCAGTGGGAGCAGAATTGTATCCAGTGCTCACACAGAGCTGTGGAGTCCCGCCCTCCAGCTCATTGGAATGAGGAACTGTTCCAGCCCTCTTGAAGGAGCTAAGGAGGTTTGGCCTTCAGATCAGCTCCCTGCCAGCTCTTGATTTGCTGCCCTGGGTGAGCTGCTGCTTGTGGCAACACTTGTTTCCCAGCTGACAGCCCTGCTCTGCTGGCCAGCAGCCATTGCAGGAGCTTGTGCTAGTGACACTGAACCTTTCAGATCTTCCCAAGGAAAGCTCAGGGCAGAACTCGTCCAAAGAGCATTGCCTGGGCAATGCCTTTGACATGAAATCTTTCCTCTGTGCTCCATGCCATGCACAGCAAATGTTTGAGGAAGCAAGTTTGCTGCTCCAGAAATCCCTTAAATCAGTCAGTTAAACCGTAACAGAAAATGATTTGGGATGTGTAATCTCACTTGAGTTCATTGTGCAGAAAGCTACAGTGAGCTGTGTGTCCTGCCACCAAGAACTTAGAGAAGTGGGGAGAGATGGAGTCAGCAGCGCAAGGATCTGCATTGTGATTCTCCCACAGGCCTGAGGACACGGCCCCCTTCCACTGGGCCACGGCTTTTTAGCCTCCATCAAAGCTTTGTGCTTCAGATTGTGGTGGTGAATGGCCCCGGCCTTGTCCGGCCACACGGTGATCTGGGAAGCGCTTGTCAGGCCTCGGCCTTGCTGAACAGCCCCTGGGCTCAGCTCCTCTTGAGCTTTCAGAGACACGGAGTGCTCCCAGGAACTTGTGCTGTCTAACCAGCTCCTGGGCTCTTCTGGGAACAGCCTTGGAAACCACTTGTCTTGCCTGAACGGCATGACATCCTTCTTCTCCTCCCACTTTCAACGCCAGGCTGCTGACCCACCGTGCGGCCATGACGAAGCATTTTGCGGCTCAGGCCCACTCTCTTGTGGCCCATAAACAGAGCTCCAAAAGGAGGCCTTGGGTTCCTGCTGGACCACAGTGGCTGCCAGCAGCAACCTCCCTCTGAGTGGGGCCTCTCAGAGGCAGCGAGCTCTCAAGTGTGCTGCACTGGCAGGGTGAGCGATCAACAATGGATCCTGGGCCAATAGCCCCGCTCCTGGAGGCTCCAGTTTGACCACTGTTAAGCGTGAGTGCTGTTAAGCTTTTAGGCCATATTCCTTTTTATCCTTGTCCTTTCTTTTCCTTTGTCAAACACACCTAAATGCACACACACACACACACACACACACAGACACACACAGACACACATATAATTCTTAGAGTGTTTCTCGTTTGATTGACTGCATTTTGTTTCTTCTTTTCCCTTGTTGCTCCTTAACCAGCTAGTAAGTAATAGTGTGAAGTTGCCAATGAATTTTCTTGAGCTGTTGCTTAATATTCAATCTGGTTTTTATGGAACCTTGCCTGGGAATTTTTAAGCAATCTTAGATCCTTGTTTGTAACAAGCCTTGGGAGCATGAGGTGCAGGGTTGGCACTGGAAAGCAGGAGAGTCATTCCAAAGTGATGAGTTTAACTATCCATTGGATTACTCTTCTATTTATTTGACTCTCATAAGCCAAGCCAAGTTTTCTTGGAGGCAGAATGTGCGTGGGATGCACTACGGCATTGTCCCATAGCTCTGGGCTGAATGGCACGCAGGCTGGAGTGTAAATAGATTTGAGGAACCCTTGTCACTCATTATTGGCCTCACAGTCCACTCATCCTTCTGCAAAGAACACAGCTGGACTGCTGTCCTGGGTAAATATACATACAGATGACTTTTCCAAAGCAGTGCATCTTTTCCCTGTGAAATACACAACCTCTTCTTACCAATGAAATTGTGATGGAAGACACCTGTGAGCCAGATCTGAGTGAGATTGCAAAGCAGCAAAGCTTTGCCATTTGGGCACACTTCTCTTTGTTTCTTTGCTCAGGCCTTTGGTGAGCTCAGAACACATCTAGGTAGAAAACTTTTGACCGTACAGGATCTTTTGGATCCATTGTCCCCCAAACACGTCAAAGTGTGGCCCCGATGTAGTGACAAGTTAAAACCAGCATGGCAAATAACACAAAAAAAAAAAAAAAAAAAACAAACAAAAAAAAAAAACAAAACAAAAAAAAAAAAACCAAAAAAAAAAAAACAAAAACCCATGGCAAAAGAGGAAGAGAAGCAGGCCAGCAAGGAAAGGATGTGGTGAGACACTGGCACATCGAGTGGGCTGCACTCCCATAATCTCTAGGCTAGCAGGCCCTTGTCTCACACTGTCCTTTTGGGTAATTTAAATTAAATTGATTTATTTAGATTTTGTAAATTATCAAAAAATATATACAATTAAAAAGATGTCATCAAAATTTAAAGATACAATCTAAACACATTTCTTAAAATTTCATTTCAATATGAGAACATGTACATGTACATTTGTAACTATGAAGCCTAACACATAAATCCTATTCTTAAAACACTCCTGGACAGTTGGGTGATTCTTCCTAAGCTTGAAGGAAAGACAGCTATTGTGGACAGGAAGCAAGGACTTTGTGTGTAAAGGAATATCCGAGATATCCAGAGAAAACTTCTTGGCAAGACTGTAGACAGTCAGGCCTGCAAAGTGGAGACCCAAAATGTATCAGAGCCCGCAATGCAAACCTAAAGCATCTCAAGCTCCATATTTCATGGGACAGACTTCCTTGGAAGCTTCTAAACAGCTGCACAGGGAAACAGCAGCAACTTGAAGCAGGTGGAGGAAAACCCGAGCCACTTCCCCAGAGCTCCCACAGGAACAGCCTGGCCTCTGGGCTGCCCTGGGACGGCAGGGAGCCCAGAGCCCTGTGCTCTCCAGGAATGCCTCAGCTGCACATGCACCCTCCTGCTCCTCTCCCTGCCCCACAGCTGAGCAGCCCTACAGCTGCACGGGGCACTGGCAGCAGCACAGCTCCTTGCAGGGGACACATGCAGGGCACAACTCTTCCCTGCCAATGTGCACAGCCTCTCTGGGCTGCCACAAGGCCCTTCCTCCCAAAAGAGAGTGGCCTCACCTTGCTGCTTACTTCTGTGTGAAGGCTGAGCCATTCTCAGCCTTCACCCTTCCTTAGGCATCCCCAGCTCCTCTGGGCAACTTGTTCCCACTGCCTCACCAGCCTCCCTGTAGAGAATTTCTTCCTAGACAATTGCAAAGAGTGTAAAACTGTTTCTGTGAATACATCAGGAACAAATGGAGGGCTAGGGACAATCTCTGTCTTGTCCTGGATGTGGGGGGAAACTGAGAAGAAAGGATGAGGAAAATACTGAATGCTCAATGCACTCTTCCCTGGGTAAAAACTGTCAGGATGGCCAGGCCCAGAGAGAGGTGGAATTCAGTGGAAAACAATCCAGCTGGTGCCTGGTCACAAGTGGTGATCCCCAGGGCTCAGCACTGGGGCCAGTTGTGCTTCTCATCTTTGTCAATGATGCGGAGGAGAGGATCAAGGGCGCCTCAGGCAGTTTACAGACGATGCCAGCTGGGTGGGAGTGTTGATCTGCTGGAGGGCAGGAAGTCTCTGCAAGAGATCTGGACAGGCTGGATCATGGGCTGAGGCCACTTGCATGAGATTCAACAAGGTGAAGTGCCCTGTCCTGCACTTGGGCCACAGCAACCCCATGGATGGTGACAGGCTGGGGGCAGAGTGGCTGGAAAGCCGCCCAGCAGAAGAGGACCTGGGGGTGCTGTTTGGCAGCGGCTGAACGTGAGCCAGTGTGTGTGCCCAGGTGGCCAAGAAGGCCAATAGCATCCTGTCCTGGGATATGCTTTAGTGGTGGCCTTGGCAGTGTCAGCGGTCTCAGGTTATTGGAAGGACTCTCTGATCTCAAAGGTCTTTTCCAATGGAAGCATTTCTGCAATTCTCAACCTCCATTTGTGCTTTTCAAGGATGCAGTCCCCAATAGACCCGCATTTGTGTTTTTAAGGAACTTAGCATTGACCTCTCCTTGAAAGTAATAGGAATCAGGCTTTAAATGTTCTCAAAACACTTTTATTCCTTGATCTTAAGCTGTGGGTTTGCATGGAGGTGCTTTTGTACAGGAAGGTTGGCCCATGGGATAAATGGGGGC
Organism: Motacilla alba alba; assembly: GCF_015832195.1. Classification (NCBI taxonomy): domain Eukaryota; kingdom Metazoa; phylum Chordata; class Aves; order Passeriformes; family Motacillidae; genus Motacilla; species Motacilla alba. The sequence goes on from NC_052018.1 coordinate 100,552,358, forward strand.
AATTTAGCGGCAAGGGCACTTGTTTCATCTGCTTTTCTGCTTCCTTTCCCCATGGGTGGCAGATTTGGGAGTATTTGTCTTGTGCTTGGACTTCTGGCTCACATTTGCTCATGGATGTGTTATAAGAACTTATCTACCCTTTTGTAGGGAAAAATGCTTGCAGACTGGTGGGAATTGCTAGAGACAAGGCTTACAAACCAGTCCTCAGTGTGATGAGTCCAGTGTCTGTCCCTGCTTAAATGCAGGTAGGCTTGTTTTAAAAAGGAACTAACTATTCTAACTCCCCCGCCCCCTTCCCTTTTTAAAAATTTTTTGCAGCTCTTGGGGCCAGTCCTGTGTGCCATTCCAACTCTTTGTTATCAAATGTGTGAAGTGATGTTGCTGCTGTAGCAGCAGCCTGAGTTCAGTGGGAAGAAGCCCAAAGCACTGGGTCCCAGAGCAGTGGGCACGGTGCGGGATTTGCCTCTGCTGCCATGGCCATCCAGCCATAGGGAGAGCAGCTGCTGGGGCTGCCCCCATTCTGCCGACAGCAGTCTGCCTCCAACATGTGGACTGTATGGCCATGATTTTGCCAGAAAGTAGAAAATGCAGAGTTTGAATGTATTTTGATGTTGTCTGACATCACCTGACTGGAGCAGTTTGGTGGGCAGGATGCCTGTGGGCAGGGCCATGGCAGGGATCAGGGGCTGGCACTGGCAGTGTTATTTTCCCAGGCAGGCTCCTGATCCAGCTGTGGGGGAAGGCACCAGCAGCTGTATCAGCCCAGCGAGCAGCAGCACATGGAGGAGCCCCTGATCTGCAAAGAGCCCGTCACCCCCTTTGCTCCCCCCATGGCAGTGCAAGATGATTCGGCCGCAGGCGAAGGGCTGCAGCAGCCTGGAGACTCCTTCAGCCAGGATTTGTTGCAATCTCCTTCCTGCAGCTGTGCCTGGAGGATGTTGGCCTGCAGAAGCGCTGCTGCAGATGCCCAGGAATGCTGCTGGGCTCAGGGAGGCAGAGCGTGCACAAAAGCTGATGCTATCGGCCCACTCAACACTGGGGGGAATCTAATGCAGAGTGCAAAGCATCTTTGAATAGATAAGGGAGATATGACTTGAAGAAACAATGTTGCGGATGAAGAAAAAGGGATCAGACCCATGGGTCCCGTGGCTCAGGCTTAGTTCCACCAAATCAAGGATAATTAGTTTTATCTGCTCAGTTGGGGAGTATTTTAGAATGACTGCCCCCTGCCATGTCCATTCTAAAAATTCTGAACTGTCAGGGACAGCCAGGATCAGAAATGTTTTGATGGAGATCATGTTTATGTTGGGTTTGGGTGTTTCTGCAATAAAGAAAGCAGAAAGTAAACCCCTGGAACAATGAAGAAGAGCAAAAGAGGAACGTTTGGATGGTCAGTTTGTTGCCAACAGCTCTCGGCCAACTGAATTCTGGGGTCATCTACTGGGGAGTGCAAAGCTGCTTTTACTTCCACCGTCCGGTGCCACTGTATGTCAGCACTTTGTTTGATGGGAAGAGAATGAAACCAAATCCCACACCAACAAGCTGCAAGCCAGAACTGAGTGGGAATTACAGAATGAAAGGCCTTGAAAGGTAGCTTTGGAAAGGGTCTACATCCTAGAGAGTGTGAACCCCTCAGGCCTGGCCAGGCTGTGCTTAGGGCTGGCTGCCCTTGGGAAGGGAATGGAAGGGGATGGAGTTGGGGTGGGGCTTTGCAGCCATGGAAACGAGAGAAGCATGGCCAGCATGTCACAAAGGGGCAGCCCCAGGCTGGGCTGGTGAAGGCTGGGGTTGACACGGCCACAGCGGCAGCAGACGCGTCTGGCTCTGCCTCTGTGTGCCAAACGCTGGCGATTGGAGTCACCCGACCTTGCTCTAAGGCTGGGTACCAAGCTCCCGTCGCTGTCAACCCTGAGAGCGATCCCAGATTCAAACCCAGATACTTCTGCTGGACAGAAGCACGGGTTTGGAGATGGACGTTACTGGAAAAGGAAAGACCACCGAAGGAAAAGGTGAGGATAGAAGGGAGCTGAAAGGCTGGAGCCAGATGGAAAAAAAATCCCCGCAGATTTCAGGGAAAACTGGTGCATGGTGGTCAGTGCTGGCTCGGTGTCAGAGTAGGTGGCTGACAGCTACAGATGGTCCTGCAAGGACACCCATGGCATCGCAGCATTATCTCATTAGTTTACGCTGCTTTCTCCTTTCTGACAGTGGCCAAATCCCTCATACTGTCAGCCAGGACAGGGACTGGGGCCACAGCTGACCCCAAATTGGACATGGTCATGAGATGCAAGTCCTGTTGCTTTCTTTGCCATCACTGTCAGGCCTCGCTACAGATAAATGTCCTGTTCTTCCTCTGCTTGCTGATCGGGTCCAACATTGAGGATGCCATTACAGTGCTATAGAAACACCAATAAGACCTGCCTACTTGCAGAGAGGTCTTTGTTGTTTGCAGAAATACCAGTTAGAGTGGTGTGGGTTTTCCATGTGGAATTGCTGAAGTCCAGCCTCAAGAAGGAATGTTTTTTCCCCTCTTACCATTGGAGCCTTCCATCCTTCCCTTCAGACTTGTTACCTCAATACTACTAAGAGGAATTGAACACAGGCTAGTTGCAGGAAAAAAAATTACGAAAAAAAATTTCTCAAAAATTTAACAAAACCTTGAGTGTCACACCCATGAGATGTGTTGTTGATAGAGGTGGGAGCTCACCAAACCTACCTCTTGCCTTGTGGGCATTGTGCAGCCGCACACAGAGAGGAGGTTGGATCTGAGGCACTCTCAGTTGGGAGGAAGGGTCTTGTGGCAGCCCAGAGAGGCTGTGCACATTGGCAGGGAAGAGTTGTGCCCTGCATGTGTCCCCTGCAAGGAGCTGTGCTGCTGCCAGTGCCCCGTGCAGCTGTAGGGCTGCTCAGCTGTGGGGCAGGGAGAGGAGAAGGAGGGGCCATGTGCAGCTGAGGCATTCCTGGAGAGCACAGGGCTCTGGGCTCCCTGCTGTCCCAGGGCAGCCCAGAGGCCAGGCTGTTCCTGTGGCAGCGCTGGGGAAGTGGCTCCGGGTGTTCCCCTGGCCTGCTTTATGTGTCTGTCAGGAGGAGCATGCTTCCCTGTGCAGCTGTTTAGAAGTTTCCAAGGAATCTGTCCCACGAAATATGGAGCTTGAGATGCTTTAGGTTTGCATTGCGGACTGTGTTACATTTTGTGTCTCCACTTTGCAGGCCTGACTGGCTACCCTCTTGCCAAGAGGTTTTCCCTGGCAAGTCCCTCCATGCTCCTTCCCTCCAAGCCGCTGCTTCCCATCCAGAGGAGCTCTCCTGCTGCGACATTAAGCAAGATGTTCCACGGAGAGCAGGAGACTGGGAAACCTGGCAGCGGCTGGGAAGAGGAGGGTCAAAAGAAAGAGGAGATCATGTCAGAGGGAAAAGGAATGAGGGTAAGGAAATCCAAGCTATGTCCAGTGGGGTAAATTTTCATTTGATGTGCTGTTGGCAGAGCTCTGAGACCTCTTCCCTGACAGGAACTCACCGTTTTCAGTGAAGTTTGAACAGGTCCTGGTTTGGCTCTTTAGCTGGGCCAGAAATGATGGGATACTAAGCATGGGTGTGCATCTGCCCCTGCTGCCTCCAGCCCCATTGGTGGCCATGGCATGGGGACCCTGGAGCAAGTGGGGCAGGCAGAGAGCTTGCAGAGAGCAGCAGGGCAGGGAGCTGTGCTGAACTTCCTCAATGCCAGTGAGCATGAGGTGATGGATGTGTGGGAGCTGGAGAGCAGCGAGCATCCCGAGAGCTCAGCAGCATCTGGGCTCCAAGGCTGCTGGGGAACTGTAGGAGGGAAGGGCAGCAGCAGAAGAAATGAGGGGCTTGAGCAAAGCAGGGGTTGACATCCCTTAGAATGGCTTTGTGGGGACATGGCTGGAGATGAGCCCTGGCTGTGAGGCACCTTAGGGTCAGGGAGAGAACAGTGATCTCAAGCCACTGCCATGCCATCCAGAAAGCCAGTGGAGGCAGTGGCGCCCCAGAACATCTTGATGTCAAACATGTGGATGCCAGCTGGGAACGCAGCCCCACTTGCAGAGGAGTGAGCAGGAGGGGAGAGGTGTGAAATGTGTTACATGGTCCCTCCCTCACCAGTTCCCTTTGCATTCCCTGGGCTGGGCCAATCTGCTCCATCAGTTTGACTTGTTTATTCCTGCCACGTCCCAGTTGAGGGCATATCTAAATGTCTTGAGGCATGAATGGGGGCAAAGCTGGATGCTTTTTCTTCTCTTTCCAGGCTTCCTTGCCATACACCAGTGGTGGGGAAATGAAGAAGGCGTCACTGGGACTGCCTTTGATCCCCCCAATACGCAAGGCAGGAAGTCTCCCTGTTGGCCGTGCTGCGGGGTCTCTGCGCAGCTCTCCCCAGCCAGATTTCCAGGAGTCCCGGGAGATGAGGTAAGCCATGGGGTCTGCTGCTGCAGTGTGTGCTGTTCACCTCACTCTTCCCATCTCCTGTGGTGATTTTCCACAGTCTCCCACATAGACATGCAAACCTCTGTGTATTCAGCATTTGGCCCATGCAATGTCAAACCCAGCAGCAGTGCTCCAAGAGCAGAGGTGGTAGTGGAGAAGAGGAGGCAGGGCTTGAAAGCACCTCAAGACAAGTCCTCTGCTGGACTTGGCTATTCATTCCCTCTGATTGCAATGTTTGTGGTGTCTCTTGGAATTGGATTACATGGGTCTGGATCCTGTAGAACTTTGAAAGCTGTGATCTGGGACTGATAACTTCTGCAGCCAGAAGAATACGCATGGGCAAATAGTGGCTGCTGGAGAGGTGTCTGGAAATTCATGTGCTGCTTCTGTAAACATCAGGTGTAATTTCTCTGTTCCTGGGCCTCCACTGTGATATGAGATCCCTGATTAGTTTTGGGATGTAGATGTATAATCCGATTGAAGTTTAATGTTTAGATCTAGGCTTAAGTTCAAAAGAGGGCAAGGTACTAGAGAAGAGTTCTAGGACTGTACCTGATGGAAAGATATTAGCTTGGATATATGTGAGAAAATGCAGCTGTGAAGCTTATCCGAGTGATAACCACAAAGAGGGAGTGTCGGAATTATCATTCCAATTGAAAATCTTTGGTAGGGCTTTTAAAGTGGAATGTGAATATCCTTCCCTAGCAGCTGAGTTGGAAAAAGCCATTTTGTTCTGGAAAGAGCCAGGAGGTGTAATATCATTCTCAGGAGACAGCAGTGCTCTCTGACCACGTGTGGCACGAGGCTGTCCCCAGTGTAAGGCACGGGCAGGCAAAGTCCAGCTTTGGCAGCAGTACAGAAGTAGCTGCCTTCCACAGAGACTCGTGTCTCAGCTCAGCAGCTCTTGCAGCTTCAGAGAGGCTGTAGGAGCCACTTGGCTCCAAAAGGAGAGACAGCAGAATTGGGGTGTTCTGATGCAAGTTGAAGACTGACTGCTGTGTTTATGGCAGAGCTTGGCCAGCTCTGTGTGACTTCAGCAACTGAAAGCTGAAGGACAATTATTCAGCTTTGCATGCTGTTGGGTTTATGTGTCGCATTTCCTCCTTCATAGGAGCGATCATGCTAGCAAAGAAGGTTTGCCTGCTTTCATGATATGCCCATTCCCTTCCTTCTCTTTCTGCTTCCTCAAATATTCTTTTTTCCTCCATTTTCTCCAGGCCAAGATCCAGCAGCACAAGCCATGAGAAGACGTTGGAACATTCTGGTAGGTACAGGGCATGTCTGTCCTAAAATGACCCTTCTAGTCTTGACTCTGAGGTGACAATTGGAAAGATTTGTTGAAATGCAATCTTTTGAAAATTTCTTTAAATTCAGTTCAATTCCATGACGGGCTCAGTGGACTCTCCAAGAGCCCAGTCCCTGGGAGTGTTCTCCAGTGGTGCAGTGAAAATTCCTGCAGTGTGAAGTGTTGAGTGGCAGGAGGTGGGGTGGTTCCTTGGGGTCCTAGAAATGCTGTGCAAGAAAAGGAAACATTCCTCTCCATCCTGCACATGCCTTTTATCTCCCTGCAGCCTTTCTAGTGTCCAAATGAGTAGAGAAAAAGAAGGCATTTAGCATGAAATGAGAAATGTTCCCACTCCTTCCTCCTGCTTTTGAAGAAGAAAAGCTTTCTTTGGGGCTGTTTCTGATCTGAACTCTATGAGATGTGAAGGAGATTCATGGACATTGCCTGGTTTTGCACTGGCAGAAATAGGGAAACCTCCAACGACCAAGTTCTTTTGACTTTTCCAATGAAGGAGCGGGAGACTTCCAAATGGCTGCAGCCCAGGCAGGGTGTGAGTTTGTCATCCTCTGACAGCACAAGCCCAAAGCCACTTAGGGCAGGTTCCCAATGCCAAATCTCTTCCCTGGCTGTCTCTGCCTGTGTCAGTGTTGCAGGCTGAGGCTGGGGGAGGAGATGCCTTCTGCCTTGTCCCTGTCCCTGCCTTGACTGACCCCTGAAGAGTGGAATGGTGCCAGACAAAATGCAGTCTCTGGGGCATCTGGGACAGCCCATGCTTTCAAGTTGAAAGCCTCAATGACACTGTTGTTGTTCCTTTGGCATCTCTGGGCATGTAATCATAGGAGAGATTGAAGAAATCATTGTGCTGATGCCGAAAAAGGGATCAGATCCCCAGGATCCTTTGCTCAGGGTTAGTTCTGCTAAATCCTGGGTATGGCCCCTTTGGAAAGACTCCTTCATTGCTGTTCTGCAGCTGCAATGCTTCATGCAGTTAAGGAGAAATATTGGTCATTGAAGAAGTTGAAATTTTTTTCTGGATTAATTCTTGACTAGAATTGACATATCTCATCAAACCTTGACTGTTGTGGTTTAATAAATGGTCTGGCTATTCTACAGGTAGAAAGTACCACAGATTCAAGAACTGTCTTCTTTTTACGATCTGCCCTATGTCTGTTCAATTAAAAAAAAAATAGAATTGTTATGTAGTGACATAATCAGAAATGTTTGGGAGCAAGTCATGTTTGTGTTAGGTTTGGGTCAATGCATGAACGAAAGAAAGCAGGGAAAAAACCCAAGGGGCAATGATGTTGAGCAAAGGCAGAATGTTTGAAAACAAATTTGTTCCCTACGTATTTAGGTGCTAGAATGCTGGAGATATGTAAGGGGAGTGCAAACTTTCTTTTACTCCTAACATGGGCTGCCACTGTTCTTGTGCCAGCACTTCCTTTGTTGTGAAGAGAAATGGAATGAATTTGGAACCAACCAAAGCCAACCGAGAACTGAGTGGGAGTTACAGAAACAAAGGCCATGAAGACTAGCTTTGGAAAGCAAATACTTCCTAGGTGTAATTGTCAAATTCTGGAGACCTCTGTGGATTGTCAAAAGTTGAGAAGGAAAGGAATTTCAAAGTAATGAATAGGCATGGAGCAACACATAAGCAAAGCTGTAGAAGCTTTCTCGCGTGGCTTGCCAGCTCCATAGAGTTCAGAGGAATTCCAGTGAGGCTAGTTCATGAAATATAAAACCAGAGCAATCTTCTGAATAGCAAAAAGCCCCTTGGATGGCTCATCCATGAGATGGATTAATTGTATAGGTGGGAGTTCACGTAACTCACTTCTTGCCTTGTGAGCATGGCTCAGCCTCACACAGAGGTAATTTTAGAGCTGGGCCACTCTCTGTTGGGAGGAAGGGTCTTGTGGCAGCCCAGAGAGGCTGTGCACATTGGCAGGGAAGAGTTGTGCCCTGCATGTGTCCCCTGCAAGGAGCTGTGCTGCTGCCAGTGCCCCGTGCAGCTGTAGGGCTGCTCAGCTGTGGGGCAGGGAGAGGAGCAGGAGGGGGCATGTGCAGCTGAGGCATTCCTGGAGAGCACAGGGCTCTGGGCTCCCTGCTGTCCCAGGGCAGCCCAGAGGCCAGGCTGTTCCTGTGGGAGCTCTGGGGAAGTGGCTCAGGGTTTTCCCAGGGCTAGCTTCGAGTTTCTGCCAGCAGGAGCATGCTTCGCTGTGCAGCGGTTTAGAAGTTTCCAGGAAGTCTGTCCCATGCAATATGGAGCTTGAAATGCTTTAGGTTTGCACTGCGGGCTCTGATACATTTTGTGTCTCCACTTTGCAGGCCTGACTGGCTACCCTCTTGCCAAGAGGTTTTCCCTGGCAAGTCCCTCCATGCTCCTTCCCTCCAAGCCGCTGCTTCCCATCCAGAGGAGCTCTCCTGCTGCCATGTCAAGCAAGATGTTCCATGGAGAGCAGGAGACGGGGAAACCTGGCACCGGCTGGGAAGAGGAGGGCAGAAAGAACGAGGAGCTCATGTCAGAGGGAAAAGGAATGAGGGTAAGGAGACCAAGCTAATTCCAGTGGGGTAAATTTTCATTTGATGTGCTGTTGGCAGAGCTCTGAGACCTCTTCCCTGGCAGGAACTCACCGTTTTCAGTGAAGTTTGAACAGGTCCACATTTGGCTCTTTAGCTGGGCCAGAAATGATGGGATACTAAGCATGGGTGTGCATCTGCCCCTGCTGCCTCCAGCCCCATTGGTGGCCATGGCATGGGGGCCCTGGAGCAAGTGGGGCAGACAGAGAGCTTGCAGAGAGCAGCAGGGCAGGGAGCTGAGCTGAAATTCCTCAATGCCAGTGAGCCTGAGGTGATGGATGTGTGGGAGCTGGAGAGCAGCGAGCATCCCGAGAGCTCAGCAGCATCTGGGCTCCAAGGCTGCTGGGGAACTGTAGGAGGGAAGGGCAGCAGCAGAAGAAATGAGGGGCTTGAGCAAAGCAGGGGTTGACGTCCTGCAGAGTGGCTTTGTGGGGACATGGCTGGAGATGCGCCCTGGCTGTGAGGTACCTTAGTGTCAGGGAGAGATCAGTGATCTCAAGCCACTGCCATGCCATCCAGAAGGCCAGTGGAGGCAGTGGCGCCCCAGAACATCTTCAAGTCAAACATGTGGATGCCAGCTGGGAATGCAGTCACATTCCCAGGGAAGAGAGAAGGCATGGAGAGCTTGCATATGTGTGAAATGGTCTCTCTGTACCCAGTTCCCTTTCTATTCCCCATCCTGTGCCAATTTGCTCCATCAGTTTGACTTGTTTATTCCTGCCAGGTCCCAGCTGAGGGCATATCATAATAATCATTAAGCATGAATGGGGGCACGGCTTGATCTGAGAACTGTGTTTTATTCTTTCCAGACCTCCTTGCCATATCCTAGTGGTGGGGAAATGAAGAGGGGATCATTGGGAAAATCTATGATCCCCGTAATATGCAAGGCCGGACGTCCCCGTGTTGGCAGCGCTGCAGGGTCCTTGCGCAGCTCTCTCCTGGTAGATTTCCAGGAGTCCCGGGAGATGAGGTAAGCCAAGGGGTCTGCTGCTCTAGTGTGCTGTACACCTCACTCTTCCCATCTCATGTGGTGATTTTGCACAGTCAGCTGTCCCATGTATTTTGGCAAACCTCTGTGTATTCAGCATGTGGCCCATCGATGATGATCCAGCACAATGTCAAACCCAAGAGCAATGCCCCAAGAGCAGAGGTGGTGGTGGGGAAGAGGAGGCAGGGCTTCAAAGCACCTCAGGATGGGTCCCCTGCCTGACTTGGCTATTATTTCAGCCTGAGCTTGGCCAGCTCTGTGTGACTCCAGCAACTGAAAGCTGAAGAACAATTAATCAACTTTGCATCCTCTTGGGTTTACGTGTTGCATTTCCCCCTTCACCAGAGTGACCATGCTAAGGAGGTTTTCCTCCATTCATGGTACGGCCATTCCCTCCCTTCTCTTTCTACCTCCTCATATGTTCTTTTGTCCTCCATTTTCTCCAGGCCAAGATCCAGCAGCAGAATCCATGAGAAGACGTTGGAACATGAAGGTAGGTAGAGGGCATTTTTGACCGAAAATGTCCTTTCTTGTCTTGACTCTGAGGTGACAATTGGGAAGATTGGTTAAAATGCAATCTTTTGAAAATTTCTTTAAATTCAGCTCAATTCCATGACGGGCTCAGTAGACTCTCCCAGAGCCCAGTCCCTGGGAGTGTTCTCCAGTGCTGCAGTGAAAATTCCTCCCATGTGAAGTGTTGAGTGGCAGCAGCTGGGGTGGTACCTTGGGGTCCTAGAAATACTGTGCAGGAAAAGGAAACATTCCTCTCCATCCTGCACATGCCTTTTATCTCCCTGCAGCCTTTTCTAGTGTCAAAATGAGTAGAGAAAAGGAAGGCATTTAGCATGAAATGAGAAATGTTCCCACTCCTTCTTCCTGCTTTTGAAGAAGAAAACCTTTCTTTGGGGCTGTTTCTGAGCTGAACCCTATGAGATGTGAAGGAGATTCATGGACATTGCATGGTGTTGCACTGGCAGAAAGAGGGAAACCTCCCGTGATAGAAAGTCCTTTTGACTTTTCTAATGAAGGAGAAGGAGACTTCCAAATGGCTGCAGCCTAGGCAGGGTTTGAGTTGGCCATCCTCTAATGAGGGCTTTAGAGGCTTTTGATTTCCTTTGTGGACTCTGTTACATTTGTGTCTCCACTTTGCAGATGTGACTGGCTACAGTATGGCCAAGAGTCTTCCCCCCACACGTCCCTCTTCACTCCTTCCCACCAAGCCCTTGCCTCCCATCCGAGAGAGCTCTTCCTCCATCAAGCCAAGCAAGATGGATGATGGAGAGAAAGACAAAGGGCAAAGTAGCACTGGCTACAGCGATATCAGAAGAAGCAGCCAGGAGGAGCAGAGTGCAGAGGGAAAAGGACATAAGGTAAGGAGACCGAGCTACGTCCTGTGTGGTAGATTTTCTGCTGATGGGCTGTAGGCAGATCTTGGAGACCTTTTCCTGTGCTGTGAGCCCAGGGAAGCAGCTGAGGCAAGGAAGAGCTCAGCTGGACAATGCGCCTCAGGCTGCCTTTGCAATGGGTGTGTAGTGCAGACTTCATGCCCTCAGCATGTATCAATAGCAGGAGAGGTCTTGGAGTGGTTTGTGGGCTCTGTCGTGGTTCCCTGTCTGTCTTATTGCTGAGAAAACAGCAGCAAGCAGTCAGAGCAGCTGAAGTTGTCCTGTCTGGAAAAGCAATCCTTCTCCATTTAGTAACCTGTATGTATTTGTGAAGCATCTCTATGTCTTGCTGGTGTTTTCTGACAGCTGTGTCTGCTTTGGATGGAAAAAGGTGTTTGCTGGAACCTGCAAGCTAGGTTGTCTCAGCTTTTGAGTTGTACAGCCATGCCCCCTGCACAGTTGTCTCTGATGCTATTTCCAGACTGCATCATCTTTTGGAGAGTTGTGTGCTCTGGCATGGCTTTGTCCAGAGGGAAGGGCTGGGAGGTGGCCATGGGGAGAGCAGCCCAGAGCCCAGGCACACAATTGCCTTTGCAGCAGGGCCAGGACCTGCACTTGTTTTGGGTTTGCCGTGGGGTGCCAGGAGGAGGCAGATGAACAACAGCTTTGGTGGACAGAATGTCTGATCATAGGCTTGGCTGCTTGATTTCAGCCTCACAGAGAAAGGGCACAATGTATCCCTGACAGGAACTGACCCTTTCAGTGAAGTTTGAGTTGTTTATTCTTGCCAGGTCCCAGCTGAGGGCATATCTAAAAATTCTTGAGGTTTGAATGTGGGCAAGGCTGGATGCTTGACCGGATCACTGTGTTTTATTCTTTCCAGACCTCCTTGCCATATCCTAGTGGTGGGGAAATGAAGAAGGGATCATTGGGAAAATCTATGATCCCCGTAATATGCAAGGCCGGACGTCCCCGTGTTGGCAGCGCTGCAGGGTCTCTGCGCAGCTCTCTCCTGGTAGATTTTCAGGAGTCCCGGGAGATGAGGTAAGCCAAGGGGTCTGCTCCAGTGTGTGCTGTTCACCTCACTCTTCCCAACTCCAGTGGTGATTTTGCACAGTCAGCTGTCCCATGTATTTCGGCAAACCTCTGTGTATTCAGCATGTGGCCCATCGATGATGATCCAGCACAATGTCAAACCCAGCAGCAATGCCCCAAGAGCAGAGGTGGTGGTGGGGAAGAGGAGGCAGGGCTTCAAAGCACCTCAGGATGGGTCCCCTGCCTGACTTGGCTATTATTTCAGCCTGAGCTTGGCCATCTCTGTGTGACTCCAGCAACTGAAAACATAAGGACAATTAATCAGCTTTGCATCCTCTTGGGTTTACGTGTTGCATTTCCCCCTTCATCAGAGTGACCATGCTAAGAGGGTTTTCCTCCATTCATGGTACGGCCATTCCCTCCCTTCTCTTTCTACCTCCTCATATGTTCTTTTGTCCTCCATTTTCTCCAGGCCAAGATCCAGCAGCACAAGCCATGAGAAGACGTTGGAACATGAGGGTAGGTACAGGGCATGTCGGTCCTAAAATGACCCTTCTAGTCTTGACTCTGAGGTGACAATTGGAAAGCTTGGTTGAAACGCAATCTTTTGAAAATTTCTTTAAATTCAGTTCAATTCCATGACGGGCTCAGTGTACTCTCCCAGAGCCCAGTCCCTGGGAGTGTTCTCCAGTGGTGCAGTGAAAATTCCTCCCATGTGAAGTGTTGAGTGGCAGGAGCTGGGGTGGTTCCTTGGGGTCCTGAAAATTCAGGGTGAAAAAGGAAACATTCCTCTCCATCCTGCACATGCCTTTTATCTCCCTGCCGCCTTTTCTAGTGTCAAAATGAGTAGAGAAAAGGAAGGCATTTAGCATGAAATGAGAAATGTTCCCACTCCTTCCTCCTGCTTTTGTAGAAGAAAACCTTTCTTTGGGCCTGTTTCTGAGCTGAACCCTATGAGATGTGAAGGAGATTCATGGACATTGCATGGTGTTGCACTGGCAGAAATAGGGAAACCTCCCGTGATAGAAAGTAATTTTGACTTTTCTAATGAAGGAGAAGGAGAATTCTAAATGGCTGCCGCCTAGGCAGGGTTTGAGTTTGCCATCCTCTAATGAGGGCATTAGAGGCTTTTGATTTCCTTTGTGGACTCTGTTACATTTGTGTCTCCACTTTGCAGATGTGACTGGCTACAGTATTGCCAAGAGTCTTCCCCCCACACGTCCCTCTTCACTCCTTCCCACCAAGCCCTTGCCTCCCATCCGAGAGAGCTCTTCCTCCATCAAGCCAGGCAAGATGGATGATGGAGAGAAAGACAAAGGGCAAAGTAGCACTGGCTACAAAGACATCAGAAGAAGCAGCCAGGAGCAGAGTGCAGAGGGAAAAGCACATAAGGTAAGGAGACCGAGCTACGTCCTGTGTGGTAGATTTTCTGCTGATGGGCTGTAGGCAGATCTTGGAGACCTTTTCCTGTGCTTTGAGCCCAGGGAAGCAGCTGAGGCAAGGAAGAGCTCAGCTGGACACTGCGCCTCTTTGCCATGGGTGTCTTTGCAATGGGTGTGTAGTGCAGACTTCATGTCCTCAGCATGTATCAATAGCAGGAGAGATCTTGGAGTGGTTTGTGGGCTTTGTCGTTGTTCCCTGTCTGTCTTATTGCTGAGAAAACAGCAGCAAGCAGTCAGAGCAGCTGAAGTTGTCCTGTCTGGAGAAGCAATCCTTCTCCATTTAGTAACCTGTATGTATTTGTGAAGCATCTCTATGTCTTGCTGGTGTTTTCTGACAGCTGTGTCTGCTTTGGATGGAAAAAGGTGTTTGCTGGAACCCGCAAGCCAGGTTGTCTCAGCTTTTGAGTTGTACAGCCATGCCCCCAGCACAGTTGTCTCTGAAGCCATTTCCAGACTGCATCATCTTTTGGAGAGTTGTGTGCTCTGGCATGGCTTTGTCCAGAGGGAAGGGCTGGGAGGTGGCCATGGGGAGAGCAGCCCAGAGCCCAGGCACACAATTGCCTTTGCAGCAGGGCCAGGACCTGCACTTGTTTTGAGTTTGCCATGGGGTGCCCGGAGGAGGCAGATGAACAACAGCTTTGGTGGACAGAATGTCTGATCATAGGCTTGGCTGCTTGATTTCAGCCTCACAGAAAAAGGGCACAATGTATCCCTGTCAGGAACTGACCCTTTCAGTGAAGTTGTAGTTGTTTATTCCAGACAGGAATAAACCTGCCAGCTGCCAGGTCCCAGCTGACGGCATATCGAAAAATTCTTGAGGTATGAATGTGGGCAAGGCTGGATGCTTGACCAGATCACTGTGTTTTATT
>NC_052018.1:100567381-100610352 GCF_015832195.1 Motacilla alba alba
CACGGTGCGGGATTTGCCTCTGCTGCCATGGCCATCCAGCCATAGGGAGAGCAGCTGCTGGGGCTGCCCCCATTCTGCCGACAGCAGTCTGCCTCCAACATGTGGACTGTATGGCCATGATTTTGCCAGAAAGTGGAAAATGCAGAGTTTGAATGTATTTTGATGTTGTCTGACATCACCTGACTGGAGCAGTTTGGTGGGCAGGATGCCTGTGGGCAGGGCCATGGCAGGGATCGGTGGCTGGCACTGGCAGTGTTATTTTCCCAGGCAGGCTCCTGATCCAGCTGTGGGGGAAGGCACCAGCAGCTGTATCAGCCCAGCGAGCAGCAGCACATGGAGGAGCCCCTGATCTGCAAAGAGCCCGTCACCCCCTTTGCTCCCCCCATGGCAGTGCAAGATGATTCTGCCGCAGGCGAAGGGCTGCAGCAGCCTGGAGACTCCTTCAGCCAGGATTTGTTGCAATCTCCTTCCTGCAGCTGTGCCTGGAGGATGTTGGCCTGCAGAAGCGCTGCTGCAGATGCCCAGGAATGCTGCTGGGCTCAGGGAGGCAGAGCGTGCACAAAAGCTGATTCTATCGGCCCACTCAACACTGGGGGGAATCTAATGCAGAGTGCAAAGCATCTTTGAATAGATAAGGGAGATATGACTTGAAGAAACAATGTTGCGGATGAAGAAAAAGGGATCAGACCCATGGGTCCCGTGGCTCAGGCTTAGTTCCACCAAATCAAGGATAATTAGTTTTATCTGCTCAGTTGGGGAGTATTTTAGAATGACTGCCCCCTGCCATGTCCATTCTAAAAATTCTGAACTGTCAGGGACAGCCAGGATGAGAAATGTTTTGATGGAGATCATGTTTATGTTGGGTTTGGGTGTTTGTGCAACAAAGAAAGCAGAAAGTAAACCCCTGGAACAATGAAGAAGAGCAAAAGAGGAACGTTTGGATGGTCAGTTTGTTGCCAACAGCTCTCGGCCAACTGAATTCTGGGGTCATCTACTGGGGAGTGCAAAGCTGCTTTTACTTCCACTGCCCGGCACCACTGTATGTCAGCACTTTGTTTGATGGGAAGAGAATGAAACCAAATCCCACACCAACAAGCTGCAAGCCAGAACTGAGTGGGAATTACAGAATGAAAGGCCTTGAAAGGTAGCTTTGGAAAGGGTCTACATCCTAGAGAGTGTGAACCCCTCAGGCCTGGCCAGGCTGTGCTTAGGGCTGGCTGCCCTTGGGAAGGGAGTGGAAGGGGATGGAGTTGGGGTGGGGCTTTGCAGCCATGGAAACGAGAGAAGCATGGGCAGCGTGTCACAAAGGGGCAGCCCCAGGCTGGGCTGGTGAAGGCTGGGGTTGACACGGCCACAGCGGCAGCAGACGCGTCTGGCTCTGCCTCTGTGTGCCAAACGCTGGCAATTGGAGTCACCCGACCTTGCTCTAAGGCTGGGTACCAAGCTCCCGTCGCTGTCAACCCTGAGAGCGATCCCAGATTCAAACCCAGATACTTCTGCTGGACAGAAGCACGGGTTTGGAGATGGACGTTACTGGAAAAGGAAAGCCCACCAAAGGAAAAGGTGAGGATAGAAGGGAGCTGAAAGGCTGGAGCCAAATGGAAAAAAAATCCCCCCAGATTTCAGGGAAAACTGGTGCATGGTGGTCAGTGCTGGCTCTGTGTCAGAGTAGGTGGCTGACAGCTACAGATGGTCCTGCAAGGACACCCATGGCATCGCAGCATTGTCTCATTAGTTTACGCTGCTTTCTCCTTTCTGACACTGGCCAAATTCCTCACACTGTCAGCCAGGACAGGGACTGGGGCCACAGCTGACCCCAAATTGGACATGGTCATGAGATGCAAGTCCTGTTGCTTTCTTTTGCCATTAATGTCAGGCCTCGCTACAGATAAACCTCGCGTTCTTCCTCTGCTTGCGGCTCGGGTCCAACATTGAGGATGGTATTAGGGTGCTATAGAAACACCAATAAGACCTGCTGACTTGCAGAGAGGTCTTTGTTGTTTGCAGAAATACCAGTTAGAGTGGTGTGCGTTTTCCATGTGGATTTGCTGAAGGCAGCCTCCAGAAGGAATCATTTTTCCCCTCTTACCATTGGAGCCTTCCATCCTTCCCTTCAGACTTGCTAACTCAAGATGACTCAGAGGAATTAGACATAGGCTAGTTGCAGGAAAAAAATAGCAAAGAAATTGTCTCAAAAATTTAACAAACCCTTGAGTGCCACACGCATAAAATGTGTTGATGACAGAGGTGGGAGCTCACCAAACCCACTTCTTCCCTTGTCTCAGATGTGACATTTGGAAAGCTTGGTTAAAATCCATTCTGTTAAAAATTTCTTTAAATGTGTTTCAATTCCTTGATGGGCTCAGTGGACTCTCCAAGAGCCCAGTCCCTGGGAGTGTTCTCCAGTGGTGCAGGGAAAATTCCTCCAGTGTGAAGCGTTGAGTGGCAGGAGCTGGACTGGTACCTTGGTGTCCTGGAAATGCTGTGCAGGAAAAGGAAACATTCCTCTCCATCCTGCACATGCCTTTTATCTCCCTGCAGCCTTTCTAGTGTCCAAATGAGTAGAGAAAAGGAAGGCATTTAGCATGAAATGAGAAATGTTCCCACATCTTCCACCTGCTTTTGAAGAAGAAAAGCTTTCTTTGGGGTAGTTTCTGAGCTGAACCCTATGAGATGTGAAGGAGATTCATGGATATTGCCTGGTTTTGCACTGGCAGAAATAGGGAAACCTCCAACGACCAAGTTCTTTTGACTTTTCCAATGAAGGAGCAGGAGACTTCCAAATGGCTGCAGCCCAGGCAGGGTGTGAGTTTGTCATCCTCTGACAGCACAAGCCCAAAGCCACCTAGGGCAGGTTCCCAATGCCAAATCTCTTCCCTGGCTGTCTCTGCCTGTGTCAGTGTTGCAGGCTGAGGCTGGGGGAGGAGATGCCTTCTGCCTTGTCCCTGTCCCTGCCTTGCCTGATCCCTGAAGAGTGGAATGGTGCCAGACAAAATGCAGTCTCTAGGGCATCTGAGACAGGGAATGATTTCAAGTTGAAAGCCTCAGTGACACTGTTGTTGTTCCTTTGGCATCTCAGGGCATGTAATGATAGGAGAGATGAGACTTGAAGAAATCATTGTGCTGATGCCGAAAACGGGATCAGATCCCCAGGTTCCTTGGCTCAGGTTCAGATTTGTTCACATGCTGTGTATGGCCCCTTTGGAATGACTCCTTCATTGCTGGCAAGTGCAGCTGCAATGCTTCATGCAGTTATGGAGACATATTGGTCATTGAAGAAGTTGAAATTTTTTTCTGGAATAATTCTGGACTAGGAATGACTAATTAATCCTTACCTATCTCTCCTTTTATTAATGACTGGGACATTTTAGAGAGGGAAAGAAATCTGGTGTTAAGACAGGCATTCCTCTCATAGTGCTTGGATGCCACAAGGTGTTACCCTCTGGGAAACCATGTAAAGAATTAGTTCTCTTCCTTCCAACAGTTCAGTTGGAGAGTATTTCAGAAGGACCTGGCCTCCACTCTTTCCATTAAGAAAAATTGGAATTGACAGTATTAACCAAGATCAGGAATGTTTTGAGGCAGATGATGTTTATGTTGGGTTTGGGGGTCTCTGCAATAAAGAAGGCAGGACATAAACCCCAGGAAAAATGAGGCAGAGCAAAGAGGAATGTTTGGATGGTCAGTTTGTTGCCAACAGCTTTCGGCCAACTGAATTCTGGGGTCATCTACTGGGGAGTGCAAAGCTGCTTTTACTTCCACCGTCCGGTGCCATTGTTTGTGAGCCAGCACTTTGTTTGATGGGAAGAGAATGAAACCAAATCCCACACCAACAAGCTGCAAGGCAGGACTGAGTGGGAATTACAGAATGAAAGGCCTTGAAAGATAGCTTTGGAAAGGGTCTACATCCTAGAGAGTGTGAACCCCTCAGGTCTGGCCAGGCTGGGCTTAGGGCTGGCTGCCCTTGGGAAGGGAGTGGAAGGGGATGGAGTTGGGGTGGGGCTTTGCAGCCATGGAAACGAGAGAAGCATGGCCAGCGTGTCACAAAGGGGCAGCCCCAGCTGGGCTGGTGAAGGCTGCGGTTGACACGGCCACAGCGGCAGCAGACGCGTCTGGCTCTGCCTCTGTGTGCCAAACGCTGGCGATTGGAGTCACCCGACCTTGCTCTAAGGCTGGGTACCAAGCTCCCGTCGCTGTGAACCCTGAGAGCGATCCCAGATTCAAACCCAGATACTTCTGCTGGACAGAAGCACGGGTTTGGAGATGGACGTTACTGGAAAAGGAAAGCCCACGGAAAGAAAAGGTGAGGATAGAAGGGAGCTGAAAGGCTGGAGCCAGATGGAAAAAAAATCCCCCCAGATTTCAGGGAAAACTGGTGCATGGTGGTCAGTGCTGGCTCGGTGTCAGAGTAGGTGGCTGACAGCTACAGATGGTCCTGCAAGGACACCCATGGCATCGCAGCATTGTCTCATTAGTTTACTCTGCTTTCCCCTTTCTGACACTGGCCAAATCCCTCACACTGTCAGCCAGGACAGGGCCTGGGCCCACAGCTGACCCCAAATTGGACATGGTCATGGGATGCAAGTCCTGTTGCTTTCTCTGCCGTCACTGTCGGGTCTCAGTACAGATAAGGTTCCTGTTCTTCCTCTGCTTGCGGCTTGGGTCCAACATTGAGGATGGTATTAGGGTGCTATAGAAACACCAATAAGACCTGCCGACTTGCAGAGAGGTCTTTGTTGTTTGCAGAAATACCAGTTAGAGTGGTGTGGGTTTTCCATGTGGAATTGCTGAAGCCCAGCCTCAAGAAGGAATGTTTTTTCCCCTCTTACCATTGGAGCCTTCCATCCTTGCCTTCAGACTTGTTACCTCAATACTGCTAAGAGGAATTGAACTCAGGCTAGTTGCAGGAAAAGAAATAACAAAGAAATTTTCTTAAAAATTTAACAAACCCTTGTGTGTCACACCCATGAGATGTGTTGTTGATAGAGGTGGGAGCACACCAAAACCTACCTCTTTCCTTGTGGGCATGATGCAGCCGCACACAGAGAGGAGGTTGGATCTGAGGCACTCTCAGTTGGGAGGAAGGGTCTTGTGGCAGCCCAGAGAGGCTGTGCACATTGCCAGGGAACAGTTGTGCCCTGCATGTGTCCCCTGCAAGGAGCTGTTCTGCTGCCAGTGCCCCGTGCAGCTGTAGGGCTGCTCAGCTGTGGGGCAGGGAGAGGAGCAGGAGGGTGCATGTGCAGCTGAGGCATTCCTGGAGAGCACAGGGCTCTGGGCTCCCTGCTATCCCAGGGCAGCCCAGAGGCCAGGCTGTTCCTGTGGGAGCTCTGGGGAAGTGGCTCAGGGTGTTCCCCTGGCCTGCCTCAAGTTATTGCCAGGAGGAGCATGCTTCCCTATGCAGCTGTTTAGAAGTTTCCAAGGAAGTCTGTCCCACGAAATATGGAGCTTGAGATGCTTTAGGTTTGCATTGCGGACTGTGTTACATTTTGTGTCTCCACTTTGCAGGCCTGACTGGCTACCCTCTTGCCAAGAGGTTTTCCCTGGCAAGTCCCTCCATGCTCCTTCCCTCCAAGCCGCTGCTTCCCATCCAGCGGAGCTCTCCTGCTGCCATGTCAAGCAAGATGTTCCACGGAGAGCAGGAGACTGGGAAACCTGGCAGCGGCTGGGAAGAGGAGGGTCAAAAGAAGGAGGAGCTCATGTCAGAGGGAAAAGGAATGAGGGTAAGGAAATCCAAGCTATGTCCAGTGGGGTAAATTTTCATTTGATGTGCTGTTGGCAGAGCTCTGAGACCTCTTCCCTGAAAGGAACTCACTGTTTTCAGTGAAGTTTGAACAGGTCCACATTTGGCTCTTTAGCTGGGCCAGAAATGATGGGATACTAAGCATGGGTGTGCATCCGCCCCTGCTGCCTTCAGCCCCATTGGTGGCCATGGCATGGGGACCCTGGAGCAAGTGGGGCAGGCAGAGAGCTTGCAGAGAGCAGCAGGGCAGGGAGCTGTGCTGAACTTCCTCAATGCCAGTGAGCCTGAGGTGATGGATGTGTGGGAGCTGGAGAGCAGCGAGCATCCCGAGAGCTCAGCAGCATCTGGGCTCCAAGGCTGCTGGGGAAGTGTAGGAGGGAAGGGCAGCAGCAGAAGAAATGAGGGGCTTGAGCAAAGCAGGGGTTGACATCCCTTAGAATGGCTTTGTGGGGACATGGCTGGAGATGAGCCCTGGCTGTGAGGCACCTTAGGGTCAGGGAGAGAACAGTGATCTCAAGCCACTGCCATGCCATCCAGAAGGCCAGTGGAGGCAGTGGCGCCCCAGAACATCTTGATGTTGAACATGTGGATGCCAGCTGGGAATGCAGCCCCACTTGCAGAGGAGTGAACAGGAGGGGAGAGGTGTGAAATGTGTTCCATGGTCCCTCCCTCACCAGTTCCCTTTGCATTCCCTGGGCTGGGCCAATCTGCTCCATCAGTTTGACTTGTTTATTCCTGCCACGTCCCAGTTGAGGGCATATCTAAATGTCTTGAGGCATGAATGGGGGCAAAGCTGGATGCTTTTTCTTCTCTTTCCAGGCTTCCTTGCCATACGCCAGTGGTGGGGAAATGAAGAAGGCGTCACTGGGACTGCCTTTGATCCCCCCAATACGCAAGGCAGGAAGTCTCCCTGTTGGCCGTGCTGCGGGGTCTCTGCGCAGCTCTCCCCAGCCAGATTTCCAGGAGTCCCGGGAGATGAGGTAAGCCAAGGGGTCTGCTGCTGCAGTGTGTGCTGTTCACCTCACTCTTCCCATCTCCTGTGGTGATTTTCCACAGTCTCCCACATAGACATGCAAACCTCTGTGTATTCAGCATTTGGCCCATGCAATGTCAAACCCAGCAGCAGTGCTCCAAGAGCAGAGGTGGTGGTGGAGGAGGCAGGGCTTGAAAGCACCTCAAGACAAGTCCTCTGCTGGACTTGGCTATTCATTCCTCTGATTTTTTTGTTGGGTCATTTGGGAAAAATTTTGCATGGGTCGAGATCCTGTAGAACTTTGAAAGCTGTGATCTGGGACTGATAACTTCTGCAGCCAGAAGAATACGCATGGGCAAATAGTGGCTGCTGGAGAGGTGTCTGGAAATTCAGGTGCTGCTTCTGTAAACATCAGGTGTAATTTCTCTGTTCCTGGGCCTCCATTGTGATATGAGATCCCTGATTAGTTTTGGGATGTAGATGTATAATCCGATTGAAGTTTAATGTTTAGATCTAGGCTTAAGTTCAAAAGAGGGCAAGGTACTAGAGAAGAGTTCTAGGACTGTACCTGATGGAAAGATATTAGCTTGGATATATGTGAGAAAATGCAGCTGTGAAGCTTATCCGAGTGATAACCACAAAGAGGGAGTGTCGGATTTATCATTCCAATTGAAAATCTTTGGTAGGGCTTTTAAAGTGGAATGTGAATATCCTTCCCTAGCAGCTGAGTTGGAAAAAGCCATTTTGTTCTGGAAAGAGCCAGGAGGTGTAATATCATTCTCAGGAGACAGCAGTGCTCTCTGACCACGTGTGGCACGAGGCTGTCACCAGTGTAAGGCACGGGCAGGCAAAGTCCAGCTTTGGCAGCAGTACAGAAGTAGCTGCCTTCCACAGAGACTCGTGTCTCAGCTCAGCAGCTCTTGCAGCTTCAGAGAGGCTGTAGGAGCCACTTGGCTCCAAAAGGAGACGGCAGAATTGGGGTGTTCTGATGCAAGTTGAAGACTGACTGCTGTGTTTATGGCAGAGCTTGGCCAGCTCTGTGTGACTTCAGCAACTGAAAGCTGAAGGACAATTATTTAGCTTTGCATGCTGTTGGGTTTAGATGTGCATTTCCCCATTCTTCCGTGGGACCATGCTAAGAAGGTTTGCCCCCTTTCACTATACGCCCATTCCCTGCCATCTCTTTCTGTGTCCTCAAATGTTCTTTTTTCCACCATTTTCTCCAGGCCAAGATCCAGCAGCAGAACCCAAGAGATGATCTCAGAACATTCCGGTAGGTACAGGGCATGTCTGTCCTAAAATGTCCTTTTGGAATTTTATCTCAGAAGAGATGTTTGGAAAGCTTGGTTGAAACACTTTCTGTTGAAAATTTCTTTAAATTCATTTCAATTCCTTGACGGGCTCAGTGGACTCTCCCAGAGTCCAGTTAGTGGCAGTGTGCTTGGGTAGTGCAGTGAAAATTCCTCCAGTGTGAAGTGTTGAATGGCAGGAGCTGGAGTGGGTCCTTGGGGTCCTGGAAATGCTGTGCAGGAAAAGAAAACATTCCTCTCCACCCTGCACATGCCTTTTATCTCCCTGCAGCCTTTCTAGTGTCCAAATGAGTAGAGAAAAGGAAGGCATTTAGCATGAAATGAGAAATGTTCCCACTCCTTCCGCCTGCCTTGAAGCAGAAAACCTTTCTTTGGGGCTGTTTCTGAGCTGAACCCTATGAGAGGTGAAGGAGATTCATGGACATTGCCTGGTTTTGCACTGGCAGAAATAGGGAAACCTCCCATGACGGAAAGGCCTTTTGGCTTTTCAAATGAAGGAGCAGGAGACTTCCAAATGGCTGCAGCCCAGGCAGGGTGTGAGTTTGTCATCCTCTGACAGCACAAGCCCAAAGCCACCTAGGGCAGGTTCCCAATGCCAAATCTCTTCCCTGGCTGTCTCTGCCTGTGTCAGTGTTGCAGGCTGAGGCTGGGGGAGGAGATGCCTTCTGCCTTGTCTCTGTCCCTGCCTTGCCTGATCCCTGAAGAGTGGAATGGTGCCAGACAAAATGCAGTCTCTAGGGCATCTGGGACAGGGAATGATTTCAAGTTGAAAGCCTCAGTGACACTGTTGCTGTTCCTTTGGCATCTCTGGGTACGTAATCATAGGAGAGATTGGACTTGAAGAAATCATTGTGCTGAAACAGAAAAAGGGATCAGATCCCCAGGTTCCTTGGCTCAGGGTTAGTTCTGCCAAATCCTGGGTATGGCCCCTTTGGAATGACTCCTTCATTGCTGGTCTGCAGCTGCAATGCTTCATGCAGTTAAGGAGAAATATTGGTCATTGAAGTAGTTGAAATTTTTTTTCTGGATTACTTTGGACTAGGAATGACCTGTGTCAATCATCCTTACCTATCTCTTTTATTAATGACTGGGACATTTCAGAGAGGGAAAGAAATCTGGTGTTAAGACAGGCATTCCTCTCATAGTGCTTGGATGCCACAAGGTGTTACCCTCTGGGAAACCATGTAAAGAATTAGTTCTCTTCCTTCCAACAGTTCAGTTGGAGAGTATTTCAGAAGGACCTGGCCTCCACTCTTTCCATTAAGAAAAATTGGAATTGACAGTATTAACCAAGATCAGGAATGTTTTGAGGCAGATGATGTTTATGTTGGGTTTGGGGGTCTCTGCAATAAAGAAGGCAGGACATAAACCCCAGGAAAAATGAGGCAGAGCAAAGAGGAATGTTTGGATGGTCAGTTTGTTGCCAACAGCTCTCGGCCAACTGAATTCTGGGGTCATCTACTGGGGAGTGCAAAGCTGCTTTTACTTCCACCGTCCGGTGCCATTGGATGTGTGCCAGCACTTTGTTTGATGGGAAGAGAATGAAACCAAATCCCACACCAACAAGCTGCAAGCCAGAACTGAGTGGGAATTGCCGAATGAAAGGCCTTGAAAGGTAGCTTTGGAAAGGGTCTACCTCCTAGAGAGTGTGAACCCCTCAGGTCTGGCCAGGCTGGGCTTAGGGCTGGCTGCCCTTGGGAAGGGAGTGGAAGGGGATGGAGTTGGGGTGGGGCTTTGCAGTCATGGAAACGAGAGAAGCATGGCCAGCGTGTCACAAAGGGGCAGCCCCAGGCTGGGCTGGTGAAGGCTGGGGTTGACACGGCCACAGCGGCAGCAGACGCGTCTGGCTCTGCCTCTGTGTGCCAAACGCTGGCGATTGGAGTCACCCGACCTTGCTCTAAGGCTGGGTACCAAGCTCCCGTCGCGGTCAACCCTGAGAGCGATCCCAGATTCAAACCCAGATACTTCTGCTGGACAGAAGCACGGGTTTGGAGATGGACTTTACTGGAAAAGCAAAGCCCACCGAAGGAAAAGGTGAGGATAGAAGGGAGCTGAAAGGCTGGAGCCAAATGGAAAAAAATCCCCGCAGATTTCAGGGAAAACTGGTGCATGGTGGTCAGTGCTGGCTTTGTGTCAGAGTAGGTGGCTGACAGCTACAGATGGTCCTGCAAGGACACCCATGGCATCGCAGCATTGTCTCATTAGTTTACTCTGCCTTCTTCTTTCTAACACTGGCCAAATCCCTCACACTGTCAGCCAGGACAGGGACTGGGGCCACAGCTGACCCCAAATTGGACATGGTCATGAGATGCAAGTCCTGTTGCTTTCTTTGCCATCACTGTCCGGTCTCAGTACGGATAAGGTTCCTGTTCTTCCTCTGCTTGCTGATCAGGTCCAACATTGAGGATGGTATTAGGGTGCTATAGAAACACCAATAAGACCTGCCTACTTGCAGAGAGGTCTTTGTTGTTTGCAGAAATACCAGTTAGAGTGGTGTGGGTTTTCCATGTGGAATTGCTGAAGCCCAGCCTCAAGAAGGAATGTTTTTTCCCCACTTACCATTGGAGCCTTCCATCCTTGCCTTCAGACTTGTTACCTCAATACTGCTAAGAGGAATTGAACACAGGCTAGTTGCAGGAAAACAAATTACGAAAAAATTTTCTCAAAAATTTAACAAAACCTCGAGTGTCACACCCATGAGATGTGTTGTTGATAGAGGTGGGAGCTCACCAAACCTACCTCTTGCCTTGTGGGCATTGTGCAGCCGCACACAGAGAGGAGATTGGATCTGAGGCACTCTCTGTTGGGAGGGAAGGGTCTTGTGGCAGCCCAGAGAGGCTGTGCACATTGGCAGGGAAGAGTTGTGCCCTGCACGTGTCCCCTGCAAGGAGCTGTGCTGCTGCCAGTGCCCCGTGCAGCTGTAGGGCTGCTCAGCTGTGGGGCAGGGAGAGGAGCAGGAGGGTGCATGTGCAGCTGAGGCATTCCTGGAGAGCACAGGGCTCTGGGCTCCCTGCTGTCCCAGGGCAGCCCAGAGGCCAGGCTGTTCCTGTGGCAGCTCTGGGGAAGTGGCTCAGGGTGTTCCCCTGGCCTGCCTCAAGTTATTGCCAGGAGGAGCATGCTTCCCTGTGCAGCTGTTTAGAAGTTTCCAAGGAATCTGTCCCACGAAATATGGAGCTTGAGATGGTTTAGGTTTGCATTGCGGACTGTGTTACATTTTGTGTCTCCACTTTGCAGGCCTGACTGGCTACCCTCTTGCCAAGAGGTTTTCCCTGGCAAGTCCCTCCATGCTCCTTCCCTCCAAGCCGCTGCTTCCCATCCAGAGGAGCTCTCCTGCTGCGACATTAAGCAAGATGTTCCACGGAGAGCAGGAGACTGGGAAACCTGGCAGCGGCTGGGAAGAGGAGGGTCAAAAGAAAGAGGAGCTCATGTCAGAGGGAAAAGGAATGAGGGTAAGGAAATCCAAGCTATGTCCAGTGGGGTAAATTTTGATTTGATGTGCTGTTGGCAGAGCTCTGAGACCTCTTCCCTGGCAGGAACTGACCCTTTCAGTGAAGTTTGAACAGGTCCTGGTTTGGCTCTTTAGCTGGGCCAGAAATGATGGGATACTAAGCATGGGTGTGCATCCGCCCCTGCTGCCTTCAGCCCCATTGGTGGCCATGGCATGGGGACCCTGGAGCAAGTGGGGCAGGCAGAGAGCTTGCAGAGAGCAGCAGGGCAGGGAGCTGTGCTGAACTTCCTCAATGCCAGTGAGCCTGAGGTGATGGATGTGTGGGAGCTGGAGAGCAGCGAGCATCCCGAGAACTCAGCAGCATCTGGGCTCCAAGGCTGCTGGGGAAGTGTAGGGGGGAAGGGCAGCAGCAGAAGAAATGAGGGGCTTGAGCAAAGCAGGGGTTGACATCCCTTAGAATGGCTTTGTGGGGACATGGCTGGAGATGAGCCCTGGCTGTGAGGCACCTTAGGGTCAGGGAGAGAACAGTGATCTCAAGCCACTGCCATGCCATCCAGAAGGCCAGTGGAGGCAGTGGCGCCCCAGAACATCTTGATGTCAAATATGTGGATGCCAGCTGGGAATGCAGCTCCGCTTGCAGAAGATTGAGCAGGAGGGGAGAGGTGTGAAATGTGTTCCATGGTCCCTACCTCACCAGTTCCCTTTGCATTCCCTGGGCTGGGCCAATCTGCTGCATCAGTTTGACTTGTTTATTCCTGCCAGGTCCCAGCTGAGGGCATATCTAAATGTCTTGAGGCATGAATGGGGGCAAAGCTGGATGCTTTTTCTTCTCTTTCCAGGCTTCCTTGCCATACACCAGTGGTGGGGAAATGAAGAAGGCATCACTGGGACTGCCTTTGATCCCCCCAATACGCAAGGCAGGAAGTCTCCCTGTTGGCAGTGCTGCGGGGTCTCTGCGCAGCTCTCCCCAGCCAAATTTCCAGGAGTCCCGGGAGATGAGGTAAGCCAAGGGGTCTGCTGCTGCAGTGTGTGCTGTTCAACTCACTCTTCCCATCTCCTGTGGTGATTTTCCACAGTCTCCCACATAGACATGCAAACCTCTGTGTATTCAGCATTTGGCCCATGCAATGTCAAACCCAGCAGCAGTGCTCCAAGAGCAGAGGTGGTGGTGGAGGAGGCAGGGCTTGAAAGCACCTCAAGACAAGTCCTCTGCTGGACTTGGCTATTCATTCCTCTGATTTTTTTGTTGGGTCATTTGGGAAAAATTTTGCATGGGTCGGGATCCTGCAGAACTTTGAAAGCTGTGATCTGGGACTGATAACTTCTGCAGCCAGAAGAATACGCATGGGCAAATAGTGGCTGCTGGAGAGGTGTCTGGAAATTCAGGTGCTGCTTCTGTAAACATCAGGTGTAATTTCTCTGTTCCTGGGCCTCCATTGTGATATGAGATCCCTGATTAGTTTTGGGATGTAGATGTATAATCCGATTGAAGTTTAATGTTTAGATCTAGGCTTAAGTTCAAAAGAGGGCAAGGTACTAGAGAAGAGTTCTAGGACTGTACCTGATGGAAAGATATTAGCTTGGATATATGTGAGAAAATGCAGCTGTGAAGCTTATCCGAGTGATAACCACAAAGAGGGAGTGTCGGAATTATCATTCCAATTGAAAATCTTTGGTAGGGCTTTTAAAGTGGAATGTGAATATCCTTCCCTAGCAGCTGAGTTGGAAAAAGCCATTTTGTTCTGGAAAGAGCCAGGAGGTGTAATATCATTCTCAGGAGACAGCAGTGCTCTCTGACCACGTGTGGCACGAGGCTGTCACCAGTGTAAGGCACGGGCAGGCAAAGTCCAGCTTTGGCAGCAGTACAGAAGTAGCTGCCTTCCACAGAGACTCGTGTCTCAGCTCAGCAGCTCTTGCAGCTTCAGAGAGGCTGTAGGAGCCACTTGGCTCCAAAAGGAGAGGGCAGAATTGGGGTGTTCTGATGCAAGTTGAAGACTGACTGCTGTGTTTATGGCAGAGCTTGGCCAGCTCTGTGTGACTTCAGCAACTGAAAGCTGAAGGACAATTAATCAGCTTTGCATGCTGTTGGGTTTATGTGTCGCATTTCCTCCTTCATAGGAGCGATCATGCTAGCAAAGAAGGTTTGCCTGCTTTCATGATATGCCCATTCCCTTCCTTCTCTTTCTGCTTCCTCAAATATTCTTTTTTCCTCCATTTTCTCCAGGCCAAGATCCAGCAGCACAAGCCATGAGAAGACGTTGGAACATTCCGGTAGGTACAGGGCATGTCTGTCCTAAAATGACCCTTCTCGTCTTGACTCTGAGGTGACAATTGGAAAGATTTGATGAAATGCAATCTTTTGAAAATTTCTTTAAATTCAGTTCAATTCCTTGACGGGCTCAGTAGAGTCTCCCAGAGCCCAGTCCCTGGGAGTGTTCTCCAGTGCTGCAGTGAAAATTCCTCCAGTGTGAAGTGTTGAGTGGCAGCAGCTGGACTGGTACCTTGGGGTCCTAGAAATGCTGTGCAGGAAAAGGAAACATTCCTCTCCATCCTGCACATGCCTTTTATCTCCCTGCAGTCTTTCTAGTGTCAAAATGAGTAAAGGAAGGCATTTAGCATGAAATGAGAAATGTTCCCACTCCTTCCTCCTGCTTTTGAAGAAGAAAAGCTTTCTTTGGGGCTGTTTCTGAGCGGAACCCTATAAGATGTGAAGGAGATTCATGGACATTGCCTGGTGTTGCACTGGCAGAAATAGGGAAACCTCCAACGACCAAGTTCTTTTGGCTTTTCAAATGAAGGAGCAGGAGACTTCCAAATGGCTGCAGCCCAGGCAGGGTGTGAGTTTGTCATCCTCTGACAGCACAAGCCCAAAGCCACCTAGGGCAGGTTCCCAATGCCAAATCTCTTCCCTGGCTGTCTCTGCCTGTGTCAGTGTTGCAGGCTGAGGCTGGGGGAGGAGATGCCTTCTGCCTTGTCCCTGTCCCTGCCTTGACTGACCCCTGAAGAGTGGAATGGTGCCAGACAAAATGCAGTCTCTGGGGCATCTGGGACAGCTCATGCTTTCAAGTTGAAAGCCTCAATGACACTGTGGTTGCTCCTTTGGCATCTCTGGGTGTGTAATCATAGGAGAGATTGAAGAAATCATTGTGCTGATGCCGAAATTGGGATCAGATCCCCAGGATCCTTTGCTCAGGGTTAGTTCTGCTAAATCCTGGGTATGGCCCCTTTGGAAAGACTCCTTCATTGCTGTTCTGCAGCTGCAATGCTTCATGCAGTTAAGGAGAAATATTGGTCATTGAAGAAGTTGAAATTTTTTTCTGGATTATTTCTTGACTAGAATTGACATATCTCATCAAACCTTGACTGTTGTGGTTTAATAAATGGTCTGGCTATTCTACAGGTAGAAAGTACCACAGATTCAAGAACTGTCTTCTTTTTACGATCTGCCCTATGTCTGTTCAATTAAAAAAAAATAGAATTTTTATGTAGTGACATCTTCAGAAATGTTTGGAAGCAAGTCATGTTTGTGTTAGGTTTGGGTCAATGCATGAACGAAAGAAAGCAGGGAAAAAACCCAAGGGGCAATGATGTTGAGCAAAGGCAGAATGTTTGAAAACAAATTTGTTCCCTACGTATTTAGGTGCTAGAATGCTGGAGATATGTAAGGGGAGTGCAAACTTTCTTTTACTCCTAACATGGGCTGCCACTGTTCTTGTGCCAGCACTTCCTTTGTTGTGAAGAGAAATGGAATGAGTTTGGAACCAACCAAAGCCAACCGAGAACTGAGTGGGAGTTACAGAAACAAAGGCCATGAAGACTAGCTTTGGAAAGCAAATACTTCCTAGGTGTAATTGTCAAATTCTGGAGACCTCTGTGGATTGTCAAAAGTTGAGAAGGAAAGGAATTTCAAAGTAATGAATAGGCATGGAGCAACACATAAGCAAAGCTGTAGAAGCTTTCTCGCGTGGCTTGCCAGCTCCATAGAGTTCAGAGGAATTCCAGTGAGGCTAGTTCATGAAATATAAAACCAGAGCAATCTTCTGAATAGCAAAAAGCCCCTTGGATGGCTCATCCATGAGATGGATTAATTGTATAGGTGGGAGTTCACGTAACTCACTTCTTGCCTGGTGAGCATGGCTCAGCCTCACACAGAGGTAATTTTAGAGCTGGGCCACTCTCTGTTGGGAGGAAGGGTCTTGTGGCAGCCCAGAGAGGCTGTGCACATTGGCAGGGAAGAGTTGTGCCCTGCATGTGTCCCCTGCAAGGAGCTGTGCTGCTGCCAGTGCCCCGTGCAACTGTAGGGCTGCTCAGCTGTGGGGCAGGGAGAGGAGCAGGAGGGGGCATGTGCAGCTGAGGCATTCCTGGAGAGCACAGGGCTCTGGGCTCCCTGCTGTCCCAGGGCAGCCCAGAGGCCAGGCTGTTCCTGTGGGAGCTCTGGGGAAGTGGCTCAGGGTTTTCCCAGGGCTAGCTTCGAGTTTCTGCCAGCAGGAGCATGCTTCGCTGTGCAGCGGTTTAGAAGTTTCCAGGAAGTCTGTCCCATGCAATATGGAGCTTCAAATGCTTTAGGTTTGCACTGCGGGCTCTGATACATTTTATGTCTCCACTTTGCAGGCCTGACTGGCTACCCTCTTGCCAAGAGGTTTTCCCTGGCAAGTCCCTCCATGCTCCTTCCCTCCAAGCCGCTGCTTCCCATCCAGAGGAGCTCTCCTGCTGCCATGTCAAGCAAGATGTTCCATGGAGAGCAGGAGACTGGGAAACCTGGCAGCGGCTGGGAAGAGGAGGGCAGAAAGAACGAGGAGCTCATGTCAGAGGGAAAAGGAATGAGGGTAAGGAGACCAAGCTAATTCCAGTGGGGTAAATTTTGATTTGATGTGCTGTTGGCAGAGCTCTGAGACCTCTTCCCTGGCAGGAACTCACCGTTTTCAGTGAAGTTTGAACAGGTCCTGGTTTGGCTCTTTAGCTGGGCCAGAAATGATGGGATACTAAGCATGGGTGTGCATCTGCCCCTGCTGCCTCCAGCCCCATTGGTGGCCATGGCACGGGGGCCCTGGAGCAAGTGGGGCAGACAGAGAGCTTGCAGAGAGCAGCAGGGCAGGGAGCTGTGCTGAACTTCCTCAATGCCAGTGAGCCTGAGGTGATGGATGTGTGGGAGCTGGAGAGCAGCGAGCATCCCGAGAGCTCAGCAGCATCTGGGCTCCAAGGCTGCTGGGGAACTGTAGGAGGGAAGGGCAGCAGCAGAAGAAATGAGGGGCTTGAGAAAAGCAAATGTTGACGTCCTGCAGAGTGGCTTTGTGGGGACATGGCTGGAGATGAGCCCTGGCTGTGAGGTACCTTAGTGTCAGGGAGAGATCAGTGATCTCAAGCCACTGCCATGCCATCCAGAAGGCCAGTGGAGGCAGTGGCGCCCCAGAACATCTTCAAGTCAAACATGTGGATGCCAGCTGGGAATGCAGTCACATTCCCAGGGAAGAGAGAAGGCATGGAGAGCTTGCATATGTGTGCCATGGTCTCTCTGTACCCAGTTCCCTTTCTATTCCCCATCCAGTGCCAATTTGCTCCATCAGTTTGACTTGTTTATTCCTGCCAGGTCCCAGCTGAGGGCATATCATAATAATCTTGAGGCATGAATGGGAGCACGGCTTGATCTGAGAACTGTGTTTTATTCTTTCCAGACCTCCTTGCCATATCCTAGTGGTGGGGAAATGAAGAGGGGATCATTGGGAAAATCTATGATCCCCGTAATATGCAAGGCCGGACGTCCCCGTGTTGGCAGCGCTGCAGGGTCCTTGCGCAGCTCTCTCCTGGTAGATTTTCAGGAGTCCCGGGAGATGAGGTAAGCCAAGGGGTCTGCTGCTCTAGTGTGCTGTACACCTCACTCTTCCCATCTCATGTGGTGATTTTGCAAAGTCAGCTGTCCCATGTATTTTGGCAAACCTCTGTGTATTCAGCATGTGGCGCATCGATGATGATCCAGCACAATGTCAAACCCAGCAGCAATGCCCCAAGAGCAGAGGTGGTGGTGGGGAAGAGGAGGCAGCGCTTCAAAGCACCTCAGGATGGGTCCCCTGCCTGACTTGGCTATTATTTCAGCCAGAGCATGGCCATCTCTGTGTGACTCCTGCAACTGAAAGCTGAAGAACAATTAATCAACTTTGCATCCTCTTGGGTTTATGTGTTGCATTTCCCCCTTCATCAGAGTGACCATGCTAAGAGGGTTTTCCTCCATTCATGATACGGCCATTCCCTCCCTTCTCTTTCTACCTCCTCATATGTTCTTTTGTCCTCCATTTTCTCCAGGCCAAGATCCAGCAGCACAAGCCATGAGAAGACGTTGGAACATGAGGGTAGGTAGAGGGCATTTTTGACCGAAAATGTCCTTTCTTTTCTTGACTCTGAGGTGACAATTGGGAAGATTGGTTAAAATGCAATCTTTTGAAAATTTCTTTAAATTCAGTTCAATTCCTTGACGGGCTCTGTGGACTCTCCAAGAGCCCAGTCCCTGGGAGTGTTCTGCAGTGCTGCAGTGAAAATTCCTCCAGTGTGAAGTGTTGAGTGGCAGCAACTGGACTGGTACCTTGGGGTCCTAGAAATACTGTGCAGGAAAAGGAAACATTCCTCTCCATCCTGCACATGCCTTTTATCTCCCTACAGCCTTTTCTAGTGTCAAAATGAGTAGAGAAAAGGAAGGCATTTAGCATGAAATGAGAAATGTTCCCACTCCTTCTTCCTGCTTTTGAAGAAGAAAACCTTTCTTTGGGGCGGTTTCTGAGCTGAACCCTATGAGATGTGAAGGAGATTCATGGACATTGCCTGGTGTTGCACTGGCAGAAAGAGGGAAACCTCCCGTGATAGAAAGTCATTTTGACTTTTCTAATGAAGGAGAAGGAGACTTCCAAATGGCTGCAGCCTAGGCAGGGTTTGAGTTGGTCATCCGTAATGAGGGCTTTAGAGGCTTTTGATTTCCTTTGTGGACTCTGTTACATTTGTGTCTCCACTTTGCAGATGTGACTGGCTACAGTATTGCCAAGAGTCTTCCCCCCACACGTCCCTCTTCACTCCTTCCCACCAAGCCCTTGCCTCCCATCCGAGAGAGCTCTTCCTCCATCAAGCCAGGCAAGATGGATGATAGAGAGAAAGACAAAGGGAAAACTAGCACTGGCTACAGCGATATCAGAAGAAGCAGCCAGGAGGAGCAGAGTGCAGAGGGAAAAGGACATAAGGTAAGGAGACCAAGCTACGTCCTGTGTGGTAGATTTTCTGCTGATGGGCTGTAGGCAGATCTTGGAGAACTTTTCCTGTGCTGTGAGCCCAGGGAAGCAGCTGAGGCAAGGAAGAGCTCAGCTGGACAATGCGCCTCAGGCTGCCTTTGCAATGGGTGTGTAGTGCAGACTTCATGTCCTCAGCATGTATCAATAGCAGGAGAGGTCTTGGAGTGGTTTGTGGGCTCTGTCGTGGTTCCCTGTCTGTCTTATTGCTGAGAAAACAGCAGCAAGCAGTCAGAGCAGCTGAAGTTGTCCTGTCTGGAGAAGCAATCCTTCTCCATTTAGTAACCTGTATGTTTCTGTGAAGCATCTCTATGTCTTGCTGGTGTTTTCTGACAGCTGTGTCTGCTTTGGATGGAAAAAGGTGTTTGCTGGAACCTGCAAGCTAGGCTGTCTCAGCTTTTGAGTTGTACAGCCATGCCCCCAGCACAGTTGTCTCTGAAGCTATTTCCAGACTGCATCATCTTTTGGAGAGTTGTGTGCTCTGGCATGGCTTTGTCCAGAGGGAAGGGCTGGGAGGTGGCCATGGGGAGAGCAGCCCAGAGCCCAGGCACACAATTGCCTTTGCAGCAGGGCCAGGACCTGCACTTGTTTTGGGTTTGCCGTGGGGTGCCAGGAGGAGGCAGATGAACAACAGCTTTGGTGGACAGAATGTCTGATCATAGGCTTGGCTACTTGATTTCAGCCTCGCAGAGAAAGGCCCCAATGTATCCCTGTCAGGAACTGACCCTTTCAGTGAAGTTTGAGTTGTTTATTCTTGCCAGGTCCCAGCTGAGGGCATATCTAAAAATTCTTGAGGTTTGAATGTGGGCAAGGCTGGATGCTTGACCGGATCACTGTGTTTTATTCTTTCCAGACCTCCTTGCCATATCCTAGTGGTGGGGAAATGAAGAGGGGATCATTGGGAAAATCTATGATCCCCGTAATATGCAAGGCCGGACGTCCCCGTGTTGGCAGTGCTGCAGGGTCTCTGCGCAGCTCTCTCCTGGTAGATTTTCAGGAGTCCTGGGAGATGAGGTAAGCCAAGGGGCCTGCTCCAGTGTGTGCTGTTCACCTCACTCTTCCCGACTCCAGTGGTGATTTTGCACAGTCAGCTGTCCCATGTATTTTGGCAAACCTCTGTGTATTCAGCATGTGGCGCATCGATGATGATCCAGCACAATGTCAAACCCAGCAGCAATGCCCCAAGAGCAGAGGTGGTGGTGGGGAAGAGGAGGCAGCGCTTCAAAGCACCTCAGGATGGGTCCCCCGTCCTGACTTGGCTATTATTTCAGCCTGAGCTTGGCCATCTCTGTGTGACTCCAGCAACTGAAAACATAAGGACAATTAATCAGCTTTGCATCCTCTTGGGTTTATGTGTTGCATTTCCCCCTTCATCAGAGTGACCATGCTAAGAGGGTTTTCCTCCATTCATGGTACGGCCATTCCCTCCCTTCTCTTTCTACCTCCTCATATGTTCTTTTGTCCTCCATTTTCTCCAGGCCAAGATCCAGCAGCACAAGCCATGAGAAGACGTTGGAACATGAGGGTAGGTACAGGGCATGTCTGTCCTAAAATGACCCTTCTAGTCTTGACTCTGAGGTGACAATTGGAAAGCTTGGTTGAAACGCAATCTTTTGAAAATTTCTTTAAATTCAGTTCAATTCCATGACGGGCTCTGTGGACTCTCCAAGAGCCCAGTCCCTGGGAGTGTTCTCCAGTGGTGCAGTGAAAATTCCTCCCATGTGAAGTGTTGAGTGGCAGGAGCTGGGGTGGTTCCTTGGGGTCCTGAAAATTCAGGGTGAAAAAGGAAACATTCCTCTCCATCCTGCACATGCCTTTTATCTCCCTACAGCCTTTTCTAGTGTCAAAATGAGTAGAGAAAAGGAAGGCATTTAGCATGAAATGAGAAATGTTCCCACTCCTTCCTCCTGCTTTTGTAGAAGAAAACCTTTCTTTGGGGCGGTTTCTGAGCTGAACCCTATGAGATGTGAAGGAGATTCATGGACATTGCATGGTGTTGCACTGGCAGAAATAGGGAAACCTCCTGTGATAGAAAGTAATTTTGACTTTTCTAATGAAGGAGAAGGAGACTTCCAAATGGCTGCAGCCTAGGCAGGGTGTGAGTTGGTGATCCTGTAATGAGGGCTTTAGAGGCTTTTGATTTCCTTTGTGGACTCTGTTACATTTGTGTCTCCACTTTGCAGATGTGACTGGCTACAGTATTGCCAAGAGTCTTCCCCCCACACGTCCCTCTTCACTCCTTCCCACCAAGCCCTTGCCTCCCATCCGAGAGAGCTCTTCCTCCATCAAGCCAAGCAAGATGGATGATGGAGAGGAAGACAAAGGGCAAAGTAGCACTGGCTACAATGACATCAGAAGAAGCAGCCAGGAGGAGCCGAGTGCAGAGGGAAAAGGACATAAGGTAAGGAGACCGAGCTACGTCCTGTGTGGTAGATTTTCTGCTGATGGGCTGTAGGCAGATCTTGGAGAACTTTTCCTGTGCTGTGAGCCCAGGGAAGCAGCTGAGGCAAGGAAGAGCTCAGCTGGACACTGCGCCTCTTTGCCATGGGTGTCTTTGCAATGGGTGTGTAGTGCAGACTTCATGTCCTCAGCATGTATCAATAGCAGGAGAGATCTTGGAGTGGTTTCTGGGCTCTGTCGTGGTTCCCTGTCTGTTCTATTGCTGAGAAAACAGCAGCAAGCAGTCAGAGCAGCTGAAGTTGTCCTGTCTGGAGAAGCAATCCTTCTCCATTTAGTAACCTGTATGTATTTGTGAAGCATCTCTATGTCTTGCTGGTGTTTTCTGACAGCTGTGTCTGCTTTGGATGGAAAAAGGTGTTTGCTGGAACCTGCAAGCCAGGTTGTCTCAGCTTTTGAGTTGTACAGCCATGCCCCCTGCACAGTTGTCTCTGAAGCTATTTCCAGACTGCATCATCTTTTGGAGAGTTGTGTGCTCTGGCATGGCTTTGTCCAGAGGGAAGGGCTGGGAGGTGGCCATGGGGAGAGCAGCCCAGAGCCCAGGCACACAATTGCCTTTGCAGCAGGGCCAGGACCTGCACTTGTTTTGGGTTTGCCGTGGGGTGCCAGGAGGAGGCAGATGAACAACAGCTTTGGTGGACAGAATGTCTGATCATAGGCTTGGCTGCTTGATTTCAGCCTCGCAGAGAAAGGCCCCAATGTATCCCTGTCAGGAACTGACCCTTTCAGTGAAGTTGTAGTTGTTTATTCCTGCCAGGTCCCAGCTGAGGGCATATCATAATAATCTTGAGGCATGAATGGGGGCAAGGCTGGATGCTTGACCGGATCTCTGTGTTTTATTCTTTCCAGACCTCCTTGCCATATCCCAGTGGTGGGGAAATGAAGAAGGGATCATTGGGAAAATCTTTGATCCCCGTAATATGCAAGGCAGGACGTCCCCGTGTTAGTAGCGCTGCAGGGTCTCTGCGCAGCTCTCTCCTGGTAGATTTTCAGGAGTCCCGGGAGATGAGGTAAGCCAAGGGGTCTGCTGCTGAGTTTTCTGTTCACCTCACTCTTCCCGACTCCAGTGGTGATTTTGCACAGTCAGCTGTCCCATGTATTTTGGCAAACCTCTGTGTATTCAGCATGTGGCCCATTGATGATGATCCAGCACAATGTCAAACCCAAGAGCAAATCCCCAAGGGCAGAGGTGGTGGTGGAGAAGAGGAGGCAGGGCTTCAAAGCATCTCAGGATGGGTCCCCGGCTGGACTTAACTATTATTTCAGCCTGAGCTTGGCCAGCTCTGTGTGATTCTAGCAACTGAAAACTTAAGGACAATTAATCATCTTTGCATCCTGTTGGGTTTACGTGTTGCATTTCCCCCTTCATCAGAGTGACCATGCTAGGAAGGTTTTCCTCCTTTCATGGTACGGCCATTCCCTCCTTTCTCTTTCTACCTCCTGATATGTTCTTTTGTCCTCCATTTTCTCCAGGCCAAGATCCAGCAGCACAAGCCATGAGAAGATGTTGGAACGTGAAGGTAGGTACAGGGCATGTCGGTCCTAAAATGACCTTTCTTGTATTGACTCTGAGGTGACAATTGGGAAGATTGGTAAAAATGCAATCGTTTGAAAATTTCTTTAAATTCAGTTCAATTCCTTGATGGGCTCAGTGGACTCTCCCAGAGCCCAGTCCCTGGGAGTGTTCTCCAGTGGTGCAGTGAAAATTCCTCCCATGTGAAGTGTTGAATGGCAGGAGCTGGGGTGGTTCCTTGGGGTCCTGAAAATTCAGGGTGAAAAAGGAAACATTCCTCTCCATCCTGCACATGCCTTTTATCTCCCTGCAGCCTTTCTAGTGTCAAAATGAGTAGAGAAAAGGAAGGCATTTAGCATGAAATGAGAAATGTTCCCACTCCTTCCTCCTGCTTTTGAAGAAGAAAACCTTTCTTTGGGGCTGTTTCTGAGCTGAACCCTATGAGATGTGAAGGAGATTCATGGACATTGCCTGGTGTTGCACTGGCAGAAATAGGGAAACCTCCCGTGATAGAAATGCCTTTTGATTTTGCCAATGAAGGAGCAGGAGACTTCCAAATGGCTGCAGCCTAGGCAGGGTGTGCCTTTGTCATCCTGTAATGAGGGCATTAGAGGCTTTTGATTTCTTTTGTGGACTCTGTTACATTTGTGTCTCCACTTTGCAGATGTGACTGGCTACAGTATGGCCAAGAGTCTTCCCCCCACACGTCCCTCTTCACTCCTTCCCACCAAGCCCTTGCCTCCCATCCGAGAGAGCTCTTCCTCCATCAAGCCAGGCAAGATGGATGATGGAGAGGAAGACAAAGGGCAAAGTAGCACTGGCTACAATGACATCAGAAGAAGCAGCCAGGAGGAGCCGAGTGCAGAGGGAAAAGGACATAAGGTAAGGAGACCGAGCTACGTCCTGTGTGGTAGATTTTCTGCTGATGGGCTGTAGGCAGATCTTGGAGAACTTTTCCTGTGCTGTGAGCCCAGGGAAGCAGCTGAGGCAAGGAAGAGCTCAGCTGGACACTGCGCCTCTTTGCCATGGGTGTCTTTGCAATGGGTGTGTAGTGCAGACTTCATGTCCTCAGCATGTATCAATAGCAGGAGAGGTCTTTGAGTGGTTTCTGGGCTCTGTCGTGGTTCCCTGTCTGTTCTATTGCTGAGAAAACAGCAGCAAGCAGTCAGAGCAGCTGAAGTTGTCCTGTCTGGAGAAGCAATCCTTCTCCATTTAGTAACCTGTATGTATTTGTGAAGCATCTCTATGTCTTGCTGGTGTTTTCTGACAGCTGTGTCTGCTTTGGATGGAAAAAGGTGTTTGCTGGAACCTGCAAGCCAGGTTGTCTCAGCTTTTGAGTTGTACAGCCATGCCCCCTGCACAGTTGTCTCTGAAGCTATTTCCAGACTGCATCATCTTTTGGAGAGTTGTGTGCTCTGGCATGGCTTTGTCCAGAGGGAAGGGCTGGGAGGTGGCCATGGGGAGAGCAGCCCAGAGCCCCGGCACACAATTGCCTTTGCAGCAGGGCCAGGACCTGCACTTGTTTTGGGTTTGCCGTGGAGTTTAAGAGGAGGCAGATGAACAACAGTTTTGGTAGACAGAAAGCCCAATCACAGGCTAGGCTGCTTGATTACAGCCTCACAGAGAAAGGGCCCAAAGCATCCCTGACAGGAACTGACCATTTCATGAAGTTTGAATAGGTGCACATTTGGCTCTTTAGCTGGGCCAGAAATGATGGGATACTAAGCATGGGTGTGCATCTGCCCCTGCTGCCTCCTCCTCCCTTCATGGGGGCATGGGGGCCCTGGAGCAAGTGGGGCAGGCAGAGAGCTTGCAGAGAGCAGCAGGGCAGGGAGCTGTGCTGAACTTCCTCAGTGCCAGTGAGCATGAGGTGATGGATGTGTGGGAGCTGGAGAGCAGCGAGCATCCCGAGAGCTCAGCAGCATCTGGGCTCCAAGGCTGCTGGGGAACTGTAGGAGGGAAGGGCAGCAGCAGAAGAAATGAGGGGCTTGAGCAAAGCAGGAGTTGACATCCTGCAGAGTGGATTTCTGGGGACATGGCTGGAGATGAGCCCTGGCTGTGAGGCACCTTAGGGTCAGGGAGAGAACAGTGATCTCAAGCCACTGCCATGCCATCCAGAAGGCCAGTGGAGGCAGTGGCGCCCCAGAACATCTTCATGTCAAACATGTGGATGCCAGCTGGGAATGCAGCCCCATGTGCAGAGGAGTGAGCAGGAGGGGAGAGGTGTCAAATGTGTGCCATGGTCTCTTCCTCACCAGTTCCCTTTCTAGTCCCCGTCCACAACCAAGCTGCTGCATCAGTTTGACTTGTTTATTCCTGCCAGGTCCCAGCTGAGGGCATATCTAAATGTCTTGAGGCATGAATGGGGGCAAAGCTGGATGCTTTTTCTTCTCTTTCCAGGCTTCCTTGCCATACACCAGTGGTGGGGAAATGAAGAAGGCGTCACTGGGACTGCCTTTGATCCCCCCAATACGCAAGGCAGGAAGTCTCCCTGTTGACAGTGCTGCGGGCTCACCGTGCAGCTCTCCCCGGCTGGATTTCCAGGAGTCCCGGGAGATGAGGTAAGCCAAGGGGTCTGCTGCTCCAGTGTGTGCTGTTCACCTCACTCTTCCCATCTTGTATGGTGATTTTGCACAGTCAGCTGTCCCATGTATTTAGGCAAAACCTCTGTGTATTCAGCATGTGGCCCATCAATGATGATCCAGCACAATGTCAAACCCAAGAGCAATGGCCCAAGAGCAGAGGTGGTGGTGGGGAAGAGGTGGCAGGACTTCAAAACATCTCAGGATGGGTTCTCTGAGACTTGGCTATTATTTCAGCCTGAGCTGAAATAATATTTCAGGCTATTATTTCAGCCAGAGCTTGGCCAGCTCTCTGTGACTCCAGCAACTGAAAGCTGAAGAACAATTAATCAGCTCTGCATGCTGTTGGGTTTATGTGTTGCATTTCATCCTTCCATCAGAGTGACCATGCTAGGAAGGTTTTCCTCCTTTCATGGTACGGCCATTCCCTCCTTTCTCTTTCTGCCTCCTGATATGTTCTTTACTCCTCCATTTTCTCCAGGCCAAGATCCAGCAGCACTAGCCAAGAGAAGACCTCTGAACATGCAGGTATATAGAGGGCATTTCTGACTGAAAATGATCTTTCTTGTCTTGACTCAGAGGTGACAATTGGGAAGCTTGGTTAAAACACAATCTTTTGAAAATTTCTTTAAATTCATTTCAATTCCTTGATGGCCTCAGTGGACTCTCAGTGTAATGATAGGAAAGATGAGACTTAAAAACAATTCTGCTGATTCAGAAAAAGAGGTCAGTTCACCTGGTCCATTTGCTCAAGGTTATTTCTGCCAAATCTTGGGTATGTCTCCCTTGGAATGACTCCTTAATTGCGATATGCTGCTGGAATGCTTAATGCAGCTAGGGAGAAGTCTTACTCAGTAAGTAAGGTGAATGACTTATGTCATTCGTCCTTTCCTGTCTTACTTTTATTACTGACCCGTGCATTCTGCAGGGTGAAAGAATCCAGTTTTGAGACAGGCATTCCTCTCATAGTGCTTGGCTGCCACATGATTTTATTCCCTGTGAAGCCGTGTTGGGAATTAGTTCTCTTAGTTCAAGTAGCTCTGTTGGGGAGTCTTTCAGAATGACCGGCCATCAGCTATTGCCATTAAGGACATTTGGAACTGTCAGTATTAGCAAGGTCAGCATTGTTTTGAGATAGGTCTTGTTTGTTTGGGTTTGGGTGTCTCTGCTGAAAGGAAAGCAGAGAATAAAGCCCTGGAACAAGTAAGTAGAGCAAAAGTGGAACATTTGGATGAGCACTTTGTGCCCTACAAACACAGGCTCACTGAATATTGGGCACATCTAATGGGGAAAGCAAAGCTGCTTTTGTGTCTAACATGTGGTGCCATAGTTTGTGTCCCAGAAGTTCCTTTGTTGGAAAGAGTAATATAAAGAATCCCCCAAACTGCAAAACCCGACCTAGAATTGAGAGGGAAATACGAAAAGGAAGGCCTTGAAAACTACTTTTGAAAACAATTACTTCCTTGCCAGAGTCAGACTCTAGAGAGCACTGTAATTCCCAACTGTTTGGAAGAAAAAGATCCTGTAGTAGTGGGGAGGCAACGGGCACCACATGAATTAGTAGAGCCCTTCTCTCTTGGCTTGCCAGCTCCATACTGTTCAGAGAAATTAAACTGATGCTAGTTTCATGAAAAATAAACAACCAAGCAATCTTTTCAGTAACTAAAACACACTTTGAATTCCTCACCCATTAGAAGGGCTGATTCTAAAGGCGTGCATTCAATTAACTCACTTCTTCTCTTGGACCTGGTCGACAGCTTCTTCTGAATCTACAACAGAAACGCAGAGAAAGAAGGAAAAGAGCTCTCAGTGTAAGTCAGGACCTGGGATGCCTCTGTTCCCAAGGGAACTCACGGACCCCTTCGGCTTGGAGATTCAAGTGCCGGACCCTGGCCTTGGGAATGGAGGTCTCAGCTCCCAGCCGGCTCAGGGGGCCTTGGCCCAGGAGCCCCAGGAGCATGGCTCAGCCTCACAAAAAGGTAAGGCGGGAGCTGGGTCCACTCTCTGTTGGGAGGAAGGGTCTTGTGGCTGCCCAGAGAGGCTGTGCCCATTGGCAGGGAAGAGTTGTGCCCTGCATGTGTCCCCTGCAAGGAGCTGTGCTGCTGCCAGTGCCCCGTGCAGCTGTAGGGCTGCTCAGCTGTGGGGCAGGGAGAGGAGCCGGAGGGTGCATGTGCAGCTGAGGCATTCCTGGAGAGCACAGGGCTCTGGGCTCCCTGCTGTCCCAGGGCAGCCCAGAGGCCAGGCTGTTCCTGTGGGAGCTCTGGGGAAGTGGCTCAGGGTTTTCTCCTGGCCTGCCTCAAGTTATTGCCAGCAGGAGCATGTTTCCCTGTGCAGCTATTTAAAAGTTTCCAGGAAATGTGTCCCATGAAATATGGAGCTTGAGATGCTTTAGGTTTGCGTTGCAGCC
Organism: Motacilla alba alba; assembly: GCF_015832195.1. Classification (NCBI taxonomy): domain Eukaryota; kingdom Metazoa; phylum Chordata; class Aves; order Passeriformes; family Motacillidae; genus Motacilla; species Motacilla alba. The sequence continues at coordinate 100,595,077 of NC_052018.1, forward strand.
TCTGTTACATTTTGCGTGTCCATTTTGCAGACCTGGCTGTCTACCATGGTGCCAAGGAGGTTACCGTGGGATCTGTACTTTCCCTGCCATCTCCCCAGATGCTCCTACCTTCCAAGGCCTTGCCTTCTGTCCAGAATTGCTCTTCTTCCTCAAATCCCATATCTTACTCTTCTTTATTACTAACTGGCCATTCTGCAGGGGCAAAGAATCCGGATTTACGAAGTTGTTTTTTTCTACTTTGCTGCTACATGATTGAATCCTCTGTGAAGCTGTTGTACAGAATGATTAGTTCTCAGAATTTGAACAGCTCGGTTGGAGCCTATTCCAGAATGAGCTCCATTGTCCTAGTTGCATTAAGAAAATCAACCAGTAGTCAGGCTGGCCCGAAAGTGGCCCAGTCTCATGCAGTTTAGAAGGAAAATCCTTGGGGAAAATGAATTCTCTAGTGTCAAGAAGACAATTCACATTTGGGTATCACTCCGGCAACCCGAGGCTTTTCTTTGAATGTCCTCTAAAATATTCCAACCGAGAAGAAAAGGCTGCTCTAAATGCATCCAGGTATTAGAACCCGGGACTTCTTTTAGGAACCGGAAAGAAGACGTTTACTAAAATCAGCATGAATAAGGGCAGAGAAGAATCACTGTCAAGATCAATCTCCATCTCTGTCCTTCTCTATCAGACACAGAGGCTGTCTCCAGCATGCAGGGGCTGAGGCCTTTGTCATGCAGCAGGTTTCAGTCTGCTGGCCAACAGAGTAATGTCATGTCTGCTGCCAGTAGCCCATCCCCTGGGAGAGGGTCTAGGCATTGTACCTTGCTGCTCTCAATCCCAATCTCTGTGTCTTAGGAGAGCTCTGCAATCTGGAACCTGTCTTGCCTGTTGCGCAGCATGGCATTTTTGGGGGCTTGAAGTCTGCCAGAGATTTATAGGAACCTTTGCTTCCATTCCCAGGCCTCCCACTGAGCCAGGCCAAGGAGACAGACCATCCCAGCAGTGCTGGTCTTACGAGGGACAAAGAGCTGAGGGCCAGCTCTGCAAAGGTAAGGGCTAAGGACAGGGATGAGCAGACTACCTTGCCAGTGGCTGTTTAGTGCTGGGCCCAAAATGTCCCTGAAAATCATCATCTTCCATTCCTTGGGGAATTGGGGTTCTCTTGGGAATATATTTGAAAGCTACAGGGCAATTGCTTGGCCATTTCCAGTGGTGCCAAGGTCACTGGCTTGGAGATGTTGCTAAGGTGATGCCAGAAGCATTCTAGAAGTGCAAAGGCTGTTTTAGACAAGTTCTCAATGGCAGAGCAAGCTTCACATCAGTGAAGGTGGGCAAAGTGCATCCTTGGCAGCAGAGAAGCAAAGATTCTAATGTTGAGTGTAAGCAAGGCTGCCAAATAAAATGGGAGACTTTGATTGTTCCTGGTTACCCTTTCCAGTGGCTGTATCTCACAGGCCTCTCATTCTCAAGTTTTCTGCTCATGAATATCAATGCTTTTGCAAGTTGTTCTCACGGGACTCCTCCTTTTGCTCTGCTGGTCTCAGAGACCAAGTCCTTCAGAGCTGAGTCCTTCAGAAGGCAGGAAGTGAGAAACAGCTGCAATTCCTGGCCATCAGTGCCAGCAATGAGCAACAGCTCATTAGCCCTCCTTGCTGGCTGTTGCACATGGTTTTCATTCTCCTGCCATGGCCTGTAGGAACTGAACTGCCTGCTCACTGTCATGTGAGCTCTTCATCTGTCTTGGAGCACTCCTATGAGTTTCATGCTTCAAGCAGGGCTTCCTGACATAGGCTGCGGTTGCAGTAGTGGAAGGTTGTGGCAGTCAATGTCCCACCCCACTGTGTGTAATTGCCAAGGTGAGGATGGGAGACATTCCTCTGAAACTATTGGAATGTCTATGGAGCTGCATGGAAGCCTGTGGCACTCTGTGGACTCTGTGCTGCTGGTGAGATGCTGTGTGTGGTTTGTGTGTCTCTGCTTACAGTCTGTGCTGTATTTCCATTGCACCTAGGTGCGTGGTACATTGTGCAAGTTGGCTCCAAAGAGCTCAGCGTGGAAGGAAATGGAGCTTTTGGTAAAAGAGCTGAAGAGGAGACAAAAGGAAACATCCTTGAAGCTTCCCCCAGAGACAGTTGAGCCTGGGGATGCAGCTGAAGCAAGTAAGTGGTGGCTACACTTGTGGTGGTCCTTCTTGACCACTTGCTTGCCCTTTGCACAATGTTGCAATCAGACTGGGGGGCTGTTCCGCTTGCACCTGAGTGGAAGCTTGCGCTAGGATTTAATTCTGTTTCCTAAAGAAAAATACAGAGGCATGAAGTGTCTTGCCAATGGCCTCACTGAGTCAGTAAGAGAATATCAGCTTCCCAACTTTACCTCGAAAGTCTTTCAGAGTAGAAAACTCTGTCTTGCAAAGTACACTGGGGCTTCAGACTCTCTCCTGGAGAGCAGCCTCCAGGGAAGGTGAGGCCAAAAGAATGCTTTTCAACCGGGGTGCAACCTGGAAGAAACAAAATTCACGTCCTTCTGATGAAGACTCCAGAGATCCTTCTCCTGCTGCTCCCTGCTGAGGAGCTGGCGCTGTAGAGCTGTGCTGAAGCCCCAGCCAGTGCTTCTGTTGTAGCCCCAGGAGCAAGCAGCGTTCCCGACTGCATCCCGGCTGAGGGGCTCTGGCTGCAGGGCTGTGAGCACTGCCCGAGGGCGGCAGCAGGGCCCTCAGGGGGCAGCGCTCAGCCTGAGGGCATCACGCAAGGTGATCTGCACTTTCTTCTGGTAACTTTCCCTGCCAGCCTGTGGAACAGGAGAACAAAAGCAAAGCAGTACTGGGTTTTTCTTGTTTCTTAGGAAAAACATCACTGCAGTTTGCTTTTAAGCTAGAAGAGGGTAGATTTAGATTAGATATTAGGGAGAATTTGTTTTTAAAGGAAGGGGATGAAAAGCTGTCCAGATTTGCCCAGAGAAGCTGCTGTTGGGCTATCCTTGAAGGTATTCAAGGCCAGCTTACATGGGGTTCTGAGGAACCTGAGCTAGATGAAGATGTTCCTGCTCACAGGGGTTGGACTAGATGGTGGTTAGAGGTGCCTTCCAACCCCAGCTTTTCTAGGATTCTGTGATTCTGTGATCACTATCCCATGTTAGTTTGCCATTGTTATACTTGAAGATCTTTGGGATAACAAAGAGATGTTACTCAGCTCCAGCAACTTTTCTGGCCCTTTCCATCGTCACCCTGTCCAGCACCCTCCACTGACAAGCTTCTCTTTGGTCCCTGCAGCCTTTAGCCTCCCACCTGTCACTGGCACAGCTCCTAGTGTGCAGAGAAAACACCCTGGTAGTGCCATGAAGAAGAAGGTCGTGAGAAAGCAGGACAACGTGCCACTGCTGCCCAGTACGCCCACCCTCCCTGGGGATGACAGCTTCCCACGCAACTCCTCAGGTAAGCCTGCCCTGTGGCAGCTTTTTCCTGCAGGGGTTTGTCTTTGCACAAGGGGCACAAACTGCCTCCTGCCTCAGGCAGCACAGCTGGCATCTTGGGTCCATGGTCTGTCCTGAAAATGAGCAGCAAATCTACTTTGGAGTTACTCCAGCTAGATAGTCTAGAGCATTTGAAGTCAATGGAAACAGAGGTCATGAGTGAAGGGTCAGGTGTGGCTGTTCCCTGGTCCTTGCTCCATGGGGATTGAGCTGGGCCCAGCAGGGTGGGTTGTTCAGGCTTGGCTTGGTGCTGTTGCGAGGCAGCTGCAGGTCTTTCCTCAGGGGCTGCAGAGTGCCCCTGTCCTCAGAGCTGGGAGAAATCCGGGTGCTGAGACAAGAGAGGCACCTGAGAGGTTCCCTCCTGGGGTAGCCAGTCCTGCTGTCGGCACTGTCTGGCAGGGAGGGGGAGCTCTGTGGCCTCAGGAAGCTGCCGCTGGCTGTGGCAGCTGTGGCACTTGGGAACTGGCGCTGTGAGGGCAATTGTCAGGTTTAGCCTGGAGCTGTGCCCAGCTGGGGGAGGCTGGGAGCAAGCAAGGAGCCCCAGGAGCCAGACAGCAGGGAAGTCTCTGAGCCAGTGGCAGTGTGTGCCACATGGAGCCCTGGCTGGGAGATGGGGCTGCAGGCCGCTCCATGGCGGGGTGCCTTGCCCGCGGCTGCAGCGCCCATGGCCGACCCTCTCCTTACAGTGACCTCGCAGACGGCCACTGGTGCCAAGCGCCGAGAGGAGCCGCTGCGTGGGCATGGGCAGAAGGACAGAGCCTTTTCAAACCCACAGCAGTCCTTGCAGGAGGCACTCAGCATGCTCAGCAGCGATGACTGGTAAGAAAGGCCCCGTTCCCTCCGTGTCCCTCTCAGCGTTCAGGTCTGTTAGAAGCGTGTCTTGCTAGTGCCTCTGAGCCCCGAGAGCCCAGAGGGCCAAAGGGCTCTGGGGAAACCACTGCAGAGCCGTGAAAGCATAAAGATTGGAGAGCAGCCTTTGCTTGGCCTTGCTGTGCAGCAGTGCTGCAGCTGCAGCAGGTCCCTGCTGTTTCCTTGCTTTGCCTGCTGCTCCATGGAGCTGCAAAGGAAATGTTGAGGGAGGAGAGAAAGCTGTGGGCCGAGATGATTTGCTGGCTGAAGGCAGAAGCGGGATGGCAGCAGTTTTGAGTGTTGAGATTTGGGTGCCTTGGGCCACTGGCCCAGTGGGACTGAGTAAGATTCCTTCCTGCTGACAGCAATGGCAGGGACTCCTGCATGCGAGTCCCAGAAGCAGCTCCAGGGAGCTCCTCTTTTTGACAAATGGACTGAGTTGTGCATTTTCAAGTCCCTCAGCATGCCATTACTCCTGATGGGCTCATGGCAGAAGAGAAGGGAAAAGAAATCAAATCCTCTAGGAATCTTGCATTTTGGGAATTCAACTTTTCCTTCTCATTGCTTCATATGGGCCTGAGATGTTTTGTCAACACTCACAATGTGTCCCAAAATTCTACACAGACAGAAGTAGGCCCAGAAGTGATAACCCTGCAAATGTTAGGTGATATTGGTTGTCTTTTTGATGTCTGGGTTAGCATCCACTCCCTGGTGGCTGCTTCATTCTCACAGGGATAAGCATGAAAAATTGGCCATGATGCATTTCCTTTGCTTTGCCCTTTGTCTTCTGCTTTCTCTTCCCCATTTCTCTTGGTGCCCTGTGAGGTGCAGAGAGCTTCTGCAGGTGTGGGGGGTCCTGATGACACTCGGGGGTGCCCGTGGGATCGGTCACCAGCCCTGTGCTGCAGCCCTGATGCCTCACATACCTTCCTGAGGCTGAGGGCCGGCACAAAGCAAGTGCTGAGAGAGGGAGTTGTTTGCAACTTTTAAGTAACATGTTGCTGTTGTGAGGGTTGTTTTAGGTAGGAGTGTTCTGGGGAAAGCCAGAGTTTCAACAGTTTTTGCCCAGGTGTGGAATCTTAATCTTCTGGGACACATCCTGCTGCCTTTCTGGGGAATGTGTGAGGTGGAGTGGAGTGGGTGACACACAGGTGTAGATTGTAGAATGGAATCACTCAGCTCCAGAGTGGCAGTGCAGAGTCTCAGTGCTGAACTGCCTGCTGGGGCTGACAAAGGAGGAAAATGTCCCAGTAACAGCCCAATGGGATGTGTCTCAGGGACAGGTCCAGGGAGGTGACAAGAAACAGCAGCATGGCCGGGCCTCACAGCTTTTAGCAAGCTGTGACTGAGGGGCTTAATACCAGAGATTTTCAGAAAGGCCCCAAATGAAGACTCTGAAAGCCCCCTATTTGCCTCGTGGGTTTGTGTATGCTTTTGAGAGCCACAGCACCCTGTGGCAATGTGTTCCACGATTTTATCAAGTACTCCTTGAAAAGCACCTCCCATGGTTTGACTGAGCTGCCAGCCTGGTCATTTCAGAGGGTGCTGCCTAATTCTTGGGTAGAGAGAAAAATCAATCTTTGTGGCACTTGCCTTTCAGGGAACGGAAGAAGAAGGGACTCTTAAACATCACACACCTGGCTGAGTCCCATTCTGAAGTCCTGCTTTGTCGGCTTCGTGAGATTTGCTTGGCAGTTACCAGCGAGGTGAGAACATTGCTCTGAATTGTGCCCCATACTTCATGCCCGGCTTGTAGAGTGGATATGTGCTTGTTCATCTCCATGTGTGCTCAGGGACTGCCTTCATTTCTGGTTTTAGACCTTCTATTTCTAATGTCTCTCAGCTATCTGCAGGATCTGTGTGTGCTTGCAGCTGTAGTTACTGGCAGGTGGCGTATCTGACACTTGTCTTTGACTGTGGTGCCATTATAATGCAGGGCAGAAACGGAGACACTAATGACCTTGTATGCCAGAGTGCCAATCTCTGCCCAAGCTGTAATTGAACACTGCAAATGAGTCTGTAGACCTGAGCCTGTGTTTTCTGTTTCCTGTCTGAGTGCTTCAACTACAGGTGCTGCTTTTTGGAACAGGAGTACCTGAGTGATTTATTTTTCTGACTTGTGCTTTATGGTTTGAAAGCATCCCTTGCTTTAATTTGCTTCTTTGTTTTTCAAATCAAAGGGCCTAAAATCAAAGCAGTTGACATTCTAGAGAGTTTAGGTAGAACACTTGAGTGAAACATTTTTTTCCGCCTGCAGTAAGCAGGTGTGGGGCCAGAAATTGGTGCCAGAGTAAATGCCTTTCTGTGCTTGGGCTCTTCTGCTCTTCCAGTGCTTTTCTGTTCCTGTCTACACAGTGGGACCTGTTGTGATTTCCTGGGAGTTTTGTCTAAGGAAACTGGTTTTCCTTGCAAGGTGATTCTTATGTTTCCCCTCATGACTTCCCCAGGTGACCAACCTGCGGTCCAAGGTGTCGTGCTCTGCAATTGTCACTCTGGGAGATCTCTTTGCCATCTTGAGGAAGGACATGGACTCCGAGGCGGATGAGGTTGCTGCGGTCCTTCTCCACATGGTGTGGAACTCCCCAGAGTTTATTCAGAAGGCAGCCTGTCAGAGCCTGGGGATGATGGTCGAGAACGTGACTCCTGCACGAGCAATGACTGTTCTCATGGACAGGGGAGTCAAGTAGGTTCTTCTTCTTTTAGTGATATTCTTCAGCTTCCAGTGTGTGGGCAGGGGAAGGGATGAGAGAGAGAATGGGAATGCTGGGAGGGAAGGGTCCTGTATCCTGCCTCTTCTGTGGATTCAGTGACTTGATTCTCCCATCAACCTCATTTCTTTCCCCTTGTCACCTATTGCTGCCCTCCTGCAGCCCATTAGGTGACAGAATCACAGAACTGTAGAATATGGGGAGTTGGAAGGGGCCCGTGAGGACCATGGAGTCCAGCTCCTGGCCTTGCACAGAACGACCCAAGGGTCACGCCGTGTGTCTGAGATTGTTGTCCAAATGCTTCTTCTCTGGCCAAGGCCTGTGCTGCTGCTGCTCCTTCTCCCTGTGCCCCAGGGTTTGCTCTCTTCTTCCCAGGAGCCGCTACGTGCAGGTGCGGAAGTGTGCGGCCGAACTGCTCCTGTCCTTGATGGAGAAAATGGGAGTCACGAAGCTTGCAGGCACACCCAAGGCTGAGAGGCTGGCAGAGGTGGCAGGGACGCTTGCTCAGGACTGTCACAAGGACACAAGGTAATGAGCTTCATTTCACCTCCAAAACCAGGAGAACCCTTTTGTGTTTGGCTTGAAAGGTAAAACCACACAAGAGTGGAAACTCAAGGAAATAAGAAGTGAACTCACTGTGTGGATAAGGGTTATCAAATCATGGAATATGCTGAGCTGGAAGGGACCCATGCGGGTCATCAAGTCCAGCTCCTGGCCATGTGCAGGAGAGCCCAAGAGTCACTCCACGTGCCTGAGAGCATTGTGCAAACGCTTCTTGAGCTCCGTCAGGCTTGGTGCTGTGACCGCTGCTCTGGGTTGCCTGGGGAAATGACTGCACTGGGTAACCTGAGGCTGGCCAGCAAGAAGGAGCATTGCCAATTTCCTGTGACTCGAAGGATTCTTTCCTGAGATCCAAAGAGCTCCGATTAGCCAGTCCAACAGTTTGGATTGGCCTTGGGTGCACAGGAGAAAGCCAAAGTGCTGGCTAATGTCCACCACTGCAGGATCCCAAGCATCTATTTCACATTAACTGAAGATTTGCCTAGAAATATCTCCGAGGCCTTTAGGCAACACCTTCAGTCTTTCTAAACCTCTTCTGCAGATTTCTAGAATGCTGTTTTCTGTGGCTCAGTGACCTCCAAATTTCTTCTTGAAGAAAGCCGTGGTTTCCTCGTGGCAAAATTCCCCCAAACCACCAAAATCCCCTTCCTTTGATGATGAAATTCCCATTAATAGCTTCCAAGAACACCAGAACAACCAGCTGCCCCTGTGCATACATGTAGTATAGAATAATCAAAAGCAAGCATGAGGTGTTTATTCCTGGCTTTCCTGCCAGTTAAAGAAAGGTGAATTACTGTGCAGTGGCAGTAGGACACAGCTAGTAGGCTCTGACAACAAAGCAGATGTGTTCTGCTTGTTCTCTGGGATCCTTTGATCCCACAGAAGCACACCCCAAACTTCAGTAGTGAAATGGTATTTTTGTCTTGCCCCACATTTTCCTCTTGCCTCTTGTGTTCAGCTGACAGCACTGTGCAGTGTCAAGTGAGGTAAATCTCCTTCTTTGCTGAGTAGGCAATGCCTTCTCCTGCAAGGATTGCTCCTGATGAGTTTAAGGCATCTGCCTCTCCTGTTAACACTCTTCCTTTGTTCACTTTTCTTTTGTTTCCTTCCTCCCTTCCTTAGGCATTATGGACAGGAGATGGTGAAGATGTTACTAACCCATCAAAAATTTAAAAAGCTTCTGGAACAAGCTCTTTCCACACATGACCTGGAAGATATCCTGAGAAGAATTAAGAAGAAAGTAAGTGCTTGGCAGGAGGAATAGCTCCTTTGTGCAAGTATTGCCACTGCTAATAGGAGATCAAACATGCCCAATGGCTCTTTATCTCATTCCTCCTCTGCTGAATCATTTGGCTCCTGGGAATGAGCTGTTAATCCTCAGCCTGCTCATCTGCAGACCACAGAGGAACTGATATTATTAGGGGAAAAGTGGGGTTTTGAATACCTTGAATATGGGTCACAAAGAGGAAAGGGAAAGAGGAGCAAATGGGTTTACACTCACGTGTCAGGCCTCCCCCACACTCTCCCTACTCTGCCCCCAGTAAAGCAATTAAGTGACAATAGTGCTCCTGAAGATAACAGAGTCTTTGCAAAAGAGACTGGAAGTAGTAATGCCAAGGGAATGTCCCAATATACAAAACATGTCCAGGTCAATCCTAGTTACTACAATTACTGTCTGTCTTTTGGCAATACTGCCCTGCTGTCAAGCCCTGTGGAGCTGGAAGAAGCTTGGTGAATTCAGCAGCATCCAGTGGAAAATCATTTGTTTGGGGGGGATATTGTTCTTTTTATTTACATTACAGAAGGGAGTGTGTCTTTGTGCAGGAGCAGGGAGAGTAAGCGCTGAACCAAGTCAACTTCCAACACAATGGGCCAACCCCCAAAGAGTCCAATTTTTTCTGGTGCTTCCTTTAAGACCACTCCTTGCCTATCATTTTGCATTATTCCTATTTATGCTCAAGATGAATGAATTTGGGATTTTAGACTGCTGCTCAGTATGGTAGCAGCCATAACCTGCCTTGGACTATTGAAAACAAAGAGCTGGCATCACTGAATCTGTGGTCTGTTTCTTTCTGTAAGTTAGGAAATGTTTCCCTAAGCCTTGGTAGCAATGATCCTGGTTCTGACTTGTGTTTCAAAGATGGAATTTCCTATTTTATATTCTAAAGATTAATGGGGTTTCTTTATGTCTTTGTAGGGGATGGAAAGCCAGAAGGGTGAACGCCCACCTGTCAAGGAGGCGGTGGAGGAGAGGAACGATGGCCCGAAGGAGCCCCAGGACACATTGCCTTCAAGCAAACGGTACTGAGCACTTTTGTCAGATGTGACCAAGCACAGACAAGCTTTACATGCCTCTTCCTCAGGCAAATCTTTCTGGTGGAGATGACCAGGACCACAGATTGTTTCCTTTCCCTACAAATGCTCTGGGATAAAAAATGTCTACTTCTGCATAGTGTTGAACACAACTTCTCTGCAGGGCTTTCCACAAAAATTGGGTGACAAAAAGACACCCATTGGTTGCAGCTCAGACGATCCAGTGCAGTGGCAAGGGCAGTGCTGTGGAGGCTAGGAGAGGGCAAAGTCTCTGCTGCCTGACTTGAGACAAGTATATTCAACCAGGGTTTTGTTTTTTTCATCCAAGTGAAGTCAGATGGGTGTTTCAATGCGAAGCCCCAGTCTAGAAGCAAGATGCCATTCCCCAAAGAAGCAGTTCCTATCCATGTGGTTTGGCCTGGCTGATTCATGGTTTTCTTAGCCTCAAACAGTACCAAGTTTGAGTAGTAAGGAGCAAGGCAATTCCTGAGGCGTTTTGGTCAACAAGGGTCTCAATGTGGACTTTTTGTCTTGGTATTCCTGTCCTTCATATAGTTTGCTTGATGGGCAGCATGTTTGGTTTATTTGCCCCTGTGCTGCAATCAGCATTTAAGACAGGAATTTGGTCCTTGCTGTCTCTTCATGCCAGTGGCAGAGCTACTTGCTCCTCTGATAACAGAGGGAATTTATTTAGCTCTGTCATGCTCAGCGGTGGCAGGAAAGTGACCACATGCCTCAGTAGCATGGCTAGCATCTTCCCATGCTCATGGAAGAGACAGGTTGATCCAAGAGGATTAGTGCCAGTGGATTTGTTAAGCTGTGCATCTGGTCTCTAGGGAAGCAAATGAAATGTGAGTGTAGTTCTGGCATGTCTGGCTTCCATTTCAATCCCTGTTACTGATTTTCTGGATCCTTCAGAGATGCCCCTGTTCATCTGCTCAGATGCATCTGGGCTACTTTTCCAGATTGTCATGCCTGGTTGTAGAGACCCTTCTTCAGAGTGATGAGTTTCTTTATTATAATGATAAGACACACATTTCCCATATGAGGAGGCATTTAAACTTGGAAGTAGTGTCTCTCTTTCCCTACAAAGCAATGTGTGCCTTGGAAGCCATCTGAAGCTAGATCAGATGCATCTTACCCTTGGTTTTCCTGAGTGAGCAGTGGGGAGAATGTTACTTGCAGATTGTCTCCCGTAATGATTGTCATGAAGTCCACGTTGTTTTCAGAGCCTCATCATTTTCTAGCTTGAAATCACCTCATTAGGAAAGCTCCTCAAGATGTCTGGCTGACAATTAACTGAAGGCATTATCAGCAGCAGGTCCTAATTTGGTTTTGTTTTCCAGGGTGAAGTCTGCCACTGCTGGACGCCTCCTACGCCACCCAAAAGCCCAGGTCACATCACCTGCAGCTGTGAAAGGAAGGGAGGAGCTCCAGAAGCTTTACCATCTCCTGGAAGCCAAGGGGTTTCAGACACGGATGGAAGGAGTGGCACTCCTCCTAGACCTGTGTAAAAGCAGCCCCAGGCTGATCTCCACCAACATTGTCCAAGTACGTAGGGTATCTTCATTGTTCCTTTCCTTTAGCTCCTCTCCCAAGCCTGCAGAAGTAAAGTGAATTCAGTGTGACTTGGCATTACATCCTGTCTGTTTGGGACAGGCTGGTCCCTCTTACCCAGACAAATGTAATTCAGCTCCAGGCTTCAGGACAAGTTATTTCAGTCCAGCTGTATTTGTCTGGCAGGTGCCTATTGCTGCTGTTGATCAGATGATGGCAGAATTTTCTGCTGGTGTAACTGCTGCTGTCTCCTAGTCCCAGTTGAATTATGTGAAGGGAATCCAGCCATTGAAAGCATGGCCATTATTCTCTAGACAAAAAAAAAAAAAAAGTTTGCATGGGGAAGAGAAGTATCAGGCTGGGTTGGTTTAAGCAAAATGTTTTTAAAAGGATACTGCTGTAAACTCCATCTTGTCTTGCACAGGCACAACTCTGGCTGTGCATTTCCATCCTCAGCCCTATTCCTCTTGGTAAAGATGGTGCTCACCCTTGTTGGGAGGCCTTTTTTCTCTTTGGAAAAGGAAGAAAACAGCTAAGGAGAGACCCACCCTTTCTCCTCCCAGTAGCTGCTTTTCCCCTTTTTTCCAGAATATGGTGCCTGATACTGGGGCTGTCAAGGGACTGAACGTGCTCTAATGAGAGCTGTAGAGCACATTATATTTCAGAAGTCTACCTGTTAGTTAGAGAAATGGTTATGATCCTGGAAGAGTTGATCAGAGCCCTGCCCTTCTGCAGACACAGGTTCTGAGACAGACAAAATAAAATTTAGATCTCCTCCAGCCACAATTTTGGCACAATCAGAATTGCCCTCACTGCTTGAGGCATCTGTCTAGAAAAACGGGCATTGTAAATATCAGCTTCCATACTTTGCAAGCAAAGGTAGACTTTTGAATTAAAAAATGGAATTGATTTCATGATTTTATAGATGGAAAGAAACACCCTAGGAACTATTCTGTCCCCAGCCAAAACTCTTAAAAAGAGATGACAATCTTTCAAGCAGCATCAGGTTGCGCAGCCATTCCAGTGAGTGGCCCACAGGAGAACGGTGAAATTGTGCAAGCAAGGGCTGACCTGACAGAAAGGATCTCTTTCATCTTTTACATTGCTGAGTGCTCATTTCTACATCCCCTCTTCAAACTAGGTCATATTTTAATCCAGCTTTCCTGTTCTTTGTTCTCTTCCCAGATTTTTGATCATTTTGTCCTGAGAATATTTGACACTCATAAGAAAGTGAAACAGAAGGCGCTGGACGTGCTGGCAGAAATCATAGGACTCCTGGCAGATGCCCTGAACCCGGTGATGATCCGTTTGGTTGAAGGGATAACAAAGAACCTAAACTCCAAGGATCCCGGGGTTCATGCCGCAGCTGTGAAGGCACTGGACCAATCTGTGGTTCATCTAGGTAAGGCTGAGCCCTGGCATGGACTCTCCTCAACTGTGTCTCTGTCTCTCCAACACAAGAGAAGGCTGAGTGCCTTGGTAGCTGCTGTGGTCCAGCGTTGTGGAACGCTGCAGCTGACTCCCACCAGAAGCTGCGCAGGTGCAGTCCTTATGCACCAGTCCCCAACAGGCTGGAATGTGCAGCAGCATTTCCCAACAGTCCCAGGCACTCTTGGTTCTGTGCCGCTTGTCTGAAGACAAAGCCCTGGACTCAGCTTTGCTACAATTCAGGGGCAAAGGGGCTTTGGAGTTTGCTTGGGCCCCGTGTGACTTCCCAAAAACGAACAGCTGTGCTTTTGGCATGAAGGGACAGCGGCCCATCAGAGCTTCTGCAGAGCAGCCACCTGGAAGGCTCTACATTTTAGGCATTAACTGCCTCTTTTCCACCTTTCTCCTTTGTCTTCTTTTTCCAAAGAGGAACTTAGGATTCATCAAGTTAATTTTGTTCTAACAAACGGGTCTAAATCCAGCTGTCAATGATGCCTTGTCCCACATGTTGTTTTGCATGGGGCAAGATGGCAATAGCAAATAGCTGCCTAGGCAAGGGCTGCTGTAAATTCCTTGGCCACACAGATTGATGTCAGCTCTGAAAATGCCCCACTGGGGGAATACGCCTGGAGTGTTGAAGAGGCAGGTCTTCAGGGGCACTTTCCACTTGCTCCACCTCAGCTGCTCTGTGAAGTCATGAATGGCCTGACTCAGCACCTTTCTGTGTCCCAAGATGGGCTTCTTCCTTTTTGCTCTGGAATGCAAAACCTTCTAGCTGCTTCCATGTGACTGAACTCTTGAGGTCCCTGGTGGGAAATGTTTTGACATAGCTCCTGGTACAGCAGACAACTTTGGATTTCCAAATGTGAAAGGAGAGCTTTTCTATTGGAATTTTAAACCCTGCCAAGTAGGCTGGAAGGAAGGAAGGAAGGAAGGAAGGAAGGAAGGAAGGAAGGAAGGAAGGAAGGAAGGAAGGAAGGAAGGAAGGAAGGAAGGAAAGGATTCAAAAAGGAGCAGAAATTGACTGAATTGTATAAAATGGGGTTGCCCCTGCCGTTTCTCTTCCCACTGTCCTTTCTCCTATGGCCTCAGAAGAGTGAGCAGAAACGTGTGTTTCCCTTGTAGATGAAGTATCACTGATGAAAGAGCTCAGCCACCAATGGAGCCAACTGAGTGGCCAAGCTCTGCTGGATGTCACGGAGCGGATCACAGGTATGGCCTCCCCTTCTAAGCCAAGAGGTCTCTGAGGGAGTATTTCCAGGGAATGCCTGAGAACAGACACTAGAGGAGCTCCTCCACATCAGGAGGTGCTGAGCTTGTCCCTCCTGCCCAATAGCCAAGGCAGGTGTATTTGGCAGGCTTTCCCGGGCTGCTGCAGAGCTGTGCAGCATCTGAGATGGGGGCAGCGCTCGGCCTCGGGACTGAGCTCTCCCTGGGGCTCTTCTCAAGTTCCATAGTGACCAAAGTCTTGAATTGCATTTAAACTCAAATGAAGTCCCATTTTAAAATGGGCACCTATACCCTTTCCCTGGTTAGCAGAATTGGTTTGGGGGCCTTTCAGGAGCCTGTGTTTGCTATAGTTCAGTTCCGAAAATGAGCAGAGAGCAGATTCCAGAGACAGTGTGAGAAAACACTCGTGTTCTGGCTAAATTTCAGTCCCCTGTGTAGCCTTCTCTCTCTATGCCCCTATTTCAGTGCACATTGTAAGAAAAAATGCCATTCACACTGGGAGGGGAAATGCCATTCAAATGTGGAGATGCTCAAATGCCAGGGCAATGGCGTCTGGGTAATTCTCTAAGACACCTTGAGGTTTGAAACATCTCTTGGTTGGAAGCCACAAAAGCATTCAGCCAAAGACAGCAGCTAGCCACTGATGTTTCTCTGCCAGCTGTCAAGCAGCAGCCATCTCTGGTGGGCTGGAGCTTTGAAGGGTGTTCTAATAGTGCCCTTTGCTGTGTGCCACTGAGCAAAGGGAAGAGCCAGATGAGACCTTTGGCCCTTGACTTCAAAGTTAAAAACTAGAATGATTCCTTTTATTAGAAATCTCTCAATTGCCTCTCTAGGGTGCATTTTCAAAACTTCCATGTGGGTTTAGATAATATATTAATAGAAATAGAAGGCAATTTGACGTTTCATTCATTGTTCATGCGGAAACAAATTGTGAAAAAATTTAGTAAAGGTACAAAGTCTGCCACAGGTACAAGGCTCTGGTTGGAGAAATGAGTCCTGAGGGGTTGGTGGTTGTGTTTCAAGGATGATCAGCTGCTTTGCCCATTGTTGGGTCATGGGGCTCTGTGTGCTATTTCACTGATCTTGGCCAGAGAGGCTTGCAAGAAGCAAAACCAGAGGCAGATCCTTGTTTGCATTGAGGTTGGTGGTTAAGAAGCTGTGTCTCTCTGCC